>NW_018165809.1:533756-536643 GCF_001263595.1 Phalaenopsis equestris
CTTAATTACTTATCATTTTAAGAAGAAAGATAAAGAAAACTACTCAGAATCCATGGAGAAAACAAAATCACACATTAGTTTAAAAGAAGAAATCATTATCAAACCAACAACAAGTCTCAATTAAAACAAAAAGTAGTCTCAAAACAAAAAGATAAAAACTTATCTTAAGTCCTCCACCAAACTCTTGAAGTTCCTTTAATTCTCTTCTCTTTACAAACACTTAAAATAAAATAATAAAACAGGATAAAATAAAAGTAAAAGTGGTGCCTGAAAATCTCTCCAAACTAACTCCACAAATGAGAACTCTCAAAACATTCCAATACTTTCATGACTCACACTTTTTCAGACATTTTCAGGACTCTTTTCTTAGTCCTCTCTTCTTTCTTTTATAATTTTCCAAAAGGTACCTTAGCTTTTCTTCAAAATATGTCTTGATTCGATGTATTTTCCCAAGAAAAGCATCCTTTCATGATAATTTTCGTTCTTGGTGGTTACAACCACCTATTAAGCCAATGGATGCCTCAAAAACCTCTTCGAAATTCATAGAAACTGAATTTACTCATCCAATAACTGCCTCTGGCGCTTAAGCGCAGAGCCACAGGTTCTTAGGCACAGCCTACTTGGTTTAACCAGTGCTTAAGTACTGGATCTGGCGCTTAGGCGCCAAAACACGTTTGCATATTTTTCATCTTTTTGTTCTAAATTTGATCCTTTTTTACTCCTTTAAGCATTTTTCACCCTTTGTACCTATATCTGCAAGAAGAACACAAAAATATCTTCCATTAAAGCACAATATCTAAAAAGTAGATATAAAAATGTGTCTAAAAATACTATATATTTTACGTGTATCAGCTGCCTGGTGGAGCTTAGCGCTGGGAGTTGCGTGCTAAAGCATGCTGAGGTGGATGGAAGAATGGCTCAAGCATCCAATGAGTTTGAGCCAAGTAAGCGGGGTTTAATTTTGGTTTTTAGCCAATTGGGACACCTTTGCACTAGCTATTTCCAGCAGTTAAGGTGGTGGCTGGCAAGGGTATGTCCACTTCTTGGCTCAGGGAGGCTAGAAGGTGCTTAATGATGATTAACTCTTAATGGTATGGCATGATGGGGAAGATATTTTGGCTTAGGCACAAAAATTGGATGAAATCCCTTAAAATAGGGGACCCTTGGTCCATATCTCACTTGGGTGGTTTAAGAGGGTTTAGCCTGATCAATAGGGTGTGCTTAGTTGCTGTGGTGGTCCTTGGTTGGCCAATTTAGTTTGGTTGGGTCAAATTTGTTGTATGGGTTCATTTGGGCCAAATTAGATTGGATTTGAGTTTGGGTTAGGATAGCCATGAAATTTAGCTCAATTTATTTATCAATAATATGTATATGATTGTCACAAGAGGTTTGAAGTGATTTTGAATTGGTTTAGAGGTTTAATTTGGCAGATTTTCGGCATTTGGTCAATTTGGGGGTGTTGGGCTAGACTTTGGTTTATGTTTGGCTAGGGTTGGGCTAATTCCAAATTGATGGTTGAAAATGGTCTATAGGAATATAATAAAGAGTTTTCAACATAAATTGTGTGTCATTTTTGGGGTTTGGACATTCAATTGGAAGACATTTGATGACATAGCCAAGTTGGGGTAAATTTGGGAGTTTTGGACTTGAGTTAAAATTAAATGAAATTGAGGCTCCACCAAGGCCAATTGAAGGTCCAATTTGATGTGTAGGTTTTTTATGAAGAGTTTATGATTTAAATTGGAGGAAATTGAGTAGGATATGGGGTTCAATTTTGTAGGGTTAAGTCATATGGTCAAAATTTTGGGTTTGAGTTGGAAAAAAATTGAGCTTAAATAATGGGTCAATTAAGCTTTTATTTACTTTTTATTGATCATATAAAAATTGAATTTGAGTTTATAATTTAAAAAATTTTAAATAATATACTAACAGGAATTTTTAAACTCTAATGATACAAGTATAAAATTAAAAACAGGAGTAAACTTAATTTTTAATCAAATTTTCTATATTTTAATTTCAATTTAACATGTAGAGATTCAATAGACTTCTAAGCAGTGGGTATAAACATAAAAGTAAACTAACACACTAACTTGATTTCACGATCTCAGCATAAAAACAAACACACTAACATGATAAAAGAAAAATACAGGGTAGCAGTTTCAAAAATTTAAATTTAGGATCTAAGTTAGCAAGATTTTCAATTTTACAACAGATATAGAATTAAGTTAAGTTCTAAACTAACTAAATCACAAAACTTACAATAGTTACTACCCTAGAATTTTAAAACAAACTACTAACTAACACAAACATTACAATACAATTAAAACAAAAAAATCCAAAATACAATATATAGTACATATCATCACAACAATGCAAATGTAGCAGTACCACACCACTAATACATCAAACCAAATCAAGTCCAACACATCATCTCTCATCTCTACTCCTCTCCACTCTCAGAATCGCCACTATACCATTTTTCTTTAGGCTCATAGTCAGGATAATGAGGATACTGAGGAAATACTACTCTTGAGTCACCTCTAATCAGGCCCTCCAGAGCTGGGTATAATTTCTCCTCAAAGTCACTCTTTCTCCTATTATACCTATTTGTATGCTTAGCAAAATGTTCTAGATTTTGAACTTTATCAGTAGTAAAGTGGATATGAGTCATCATCTTCTCTAATAACTGCCCTTGGGTCTCAATTGACTCCCCTCAAGATGTAGAAGCACGTGAAGTAGATGGTCTAGATGAAGAAGAAGCAGAGGTAGATGCAGCAGACAATTCCATTCCATAGCTCTTGGAAAATCCTCCTCTCCAGCCAAAAATTGAATGCTTAGAACGAATTCTCAGAATAAGTCTTCACATTCACCTTAATGATGGGCTTTA
>NW_018165809.1:536660-538573 GCF_001263595.1 Phalaenopsis equestris
TACTTCCTTTAGAGGTAATAATACTTCCTCCCAGCTATCATATTTAACTCCAGCTTGCTCACACAAAGAAGAGATCAAGGAATCAAATCCCACACATGCAATTGTAACAACTGTAGCAGAACTGATGATAGTCTGACAGATCAAAGCTCTAATGTTGATGAGCTTTCCCTCTTGAATACAATAGTTCAACGTCGCTCTTTCTCTGGTCACTTCACTGAGATGATTGGTCGGAAGAAGACAAGCAGAAATGAAATAGTGTCAGGCTTTAAAGGTGCACAACCTTTGAAGTTGCACATAACTTTGAAGTTGATAAATTTACTCTCCTCTCATTGGTAATCTTTTAAAGTCCTCTCACAATAGTCAAGTAAGAGATAATCTCATCTAACTCCGCTTCAGTAGGGTTATAATCTGCATAAAAACATAACATATCCGGTGGTAAATAGTAAAACAAGTTGATTACCTCTGGTGAAAAATGTACCAACTTTCCTCGAACCATAACTCGATTGTCTTCAGCTTCAGGGAGATTTGCATAGAACTCCCTCACAACAGAAAAAATAACCTCCACAACAGAGAAATAACAGAATTGTTCCCACTGTCGGCGAACAATTAAATCTTCCACATCTCCACCTGGATTTCTAAAACATCGCTCTTGAATCATTTTGAGTGATTGCAACACATAACTATACCGATCTTCAGCTTTTGAACTAACAATTTGCTCGAATCAAACGGGCTTTTTCCTTTACTCCTCTTCATTCTTGGTGTCATTCTACAAATTTTATAAATTCCAAAAATAACTTCAAAAATCAAGTCTAAATCACTAAACTAAACTTCCAAAAGCTTAAACTACACTTCCTATGCAGTTTCAATAGATTTTTCCTCATTTTTCACCATAAATAGTGAATTTTCGAATTCTTCCAAATGTACTCAAAATACATGGTGTTACATGATGAAAATCCAATTTTTTTTGCATAGAAGTAAAACTCTTACCTCAAGGAACTCGGATCTAGCAAATTTTACTTGATTCCACCAAGAAATCTTCACTTTAGATGTGCCATAGCCCTTAAAAATCATAATTTTAAGAGGTAGAAGACGACGGGAGGCATAAAAAATGGTGTTTTCGAATAAAAATTTCAATTTTAACCATTCGCAAACCGGTTTTCGTGAACCGGCGCTTAAGCATGGGAAATTGGCGCTTAGGTGCCTGCCTCTCGGGTTAGCTCGGGCTTTAGCGCGAGAGCCTCTCGGGTTAGCTTGCGCTTAAGCACGAGATGTGGTGCTTAGGCGCCAGTGCATTATTTTTGAAATCTTTAAATTTAAGTAAAATTCACTATTTGCCTAAGTAAACCACCTCTAAATGGTCTCATAGCACTTAATTGACTATTTTCAACTTCTTATAACTCCTCTTTCTCTCAAAATTCTCCTTAATAACTATTTCAATTCGAGGCTAAAACAACACAAAATTTTCACAAAAATAAACTCATATTAATTCAAAAACAAGTATAAATACTGTTGACACTTAATTCTCACTCAAAATAGTCTCGGATGAGAAAATTTTCCTAAGTACAAAATACTTAACACACATTCAAAATTAAACACATAAGTAACATAAACACTAACACATGTCTTAAACACTAAAAACACATAAAGACAACAACTTTAATCACACAAAAAAAAACATAGAACTTAATTTCATTCTTCATTAGAAGGAACATATTCAGACCTTTCATTAGTCTCTCCTAGGGTAACTGGAATATAAAGTTGATAAAACGGACGGTGGTGCATGCTCTGATGCAATCTTCTTCAATACACTTTTGCTTAAGAAACATCTCCTTATCTGCTTCCTCTATATAACTAGTGTGGCTAAATTGTATTTTCAATTGCCATCCAATATGCTCCAGATGTGCATGAATTTT
>NW_018165809.1:538620-540095 GCF_001263595.1 Phalaenopsis equestris
CCCTTCAATACTAATGGTTAAGAAACCGTTATACATCTCTTGTGCACTTTGACAAATGAATTTCTTCCTCATGGTCTCTTCCTTCTTCTTCAAATCCATCCCCCATGAAAACATCATCTTAAAATCTCTCTCTTTTAGACTTTAGGGCTAGAAATGATCTGGGGTGAAATTCCTTCACTAAAACCTTCTATTTATCGGCCTAAATTCTTCTAATAACTCCTAGACATATTTAGAAACTGCCTTGGCACGTTTTTGCAAACTTTTAGGCTATTTTCCCTTCTAAAATATTAATTTTGCACATGTTTTTAAACTGCTGCGCTTAAGCGTCGGATTTGGCGCTTAAGCGCCAGTGCACATTTTTGCACTAGTCAACTTAACGTCAAAATTCTCATTTTAACATGTCTAGATCACTAAATAAAGTCTTAAAATCAATACTAGCACATAGTAGCCTTAAAAATACTACCCCAATTTTTTTAATCACACGTAAAACAATAATAAAAACAAAAATACATTGATACTTATGGGTTGTCTCCCACAAAGCGCTTGGTTTTACGTCGTCAGCCCAACTTAACAAGTACTTACTCTTGTTTACCCAACATCATTCCACCATTAAACTTCTGTTAATCCCCTATATGTCTATTAACTTTAAATATTTTCTCAGACTTAGGATCTTTAATATCCACAGCTCCATAAGAATAAACTTTAATCACAATAAATGAGCTCATACACCTAGACTTAAATTTTCCTGGAAATAATCTTAACCTTGAATAATATAACAAAACTTGTTGCCCTGGCTGAAAATTTTTAGTAAGAATCCTTCAATCATGCCACATCTTCATCTTTTCTTTATAAATTTTGGCACTCTTATAAGATTCATTCCTTACCTCTTTAAGCTCATTAAATTGTAATAATCTTTTCTCACCAGCATCTTTCAAATTATAATTGAACTCTGTAATTGCCCAATATGCTTTATGCTCAAGTTCAACTGGTAAGTGACAAGCTTTCCCAAATACTAGCCTATATGGAAACAATCCTATAGGAGTTATATATGCAGTCTTATAAGCCTACAAAGCATAGTCAAGTTTGACTGACCAATCCATTTTTGTTGGATTCACTGATTTTTCCATAATTCTTTTAATTTCTCGATTGGATAATTCAGCCAAACCACTTGTCTGAGGATGATAAGCTGTAGCAATCCTATGATTTATATCCCCCATCAGTAATTATAACTATTGGCATCCCAAATATACAAAATATATTTATTTTCAAAAATTTTGCAACACTTTGAGCATTACATTGAGATAAAGCAACAACTTCTATCCATTTGGATACATACTCCACTACTAACAAAATATATAAATTTCCGAAAGATGGTATAAATGGTCTCATGAAATCTAATCCCCAAACATCAAATATTTCAACTTCTAGCATATAATTGAGGGGCATCTCATTTCTTCTAGAAGTATTGCCTACTC
>NW_018165809.1:541470-542838 GCF_001263595.1 Phalaenopsis equestris
CTAGTGGCAAGATTTAATTTTCTATAATCAATGTATATTCGCCACCCTGTAACTTGTCTAGTGGGTAGTAAATTATTATGTTCATTTACAGTTACAGTTACTCCTCCTTTCTTAGGAACACAATGAATTGAACTAACTCATGCACTATCTGAAATAGGGTAGATAATTCCAACATCTAACCACTTTAAAATTTCTTTCTTAACAACTTCTTTCATAACAAGATTCAGTCTCCTTTACGGATCAATCCTGGGTTTGTAGTTCTCTTCCATATGAATTATATGCATACAGATTGATGTACTGATTCCTTTAATATCAGCAATTATCCATCCAAAGGCTTTCTTAAAATTTTTCAGAATTTTCATCAACCTTTCTTCTTCTTCCATTGTTAATTTTGAAGAAATTATAACAAGTAAAGTAGAGGAATCTCCTAAAAAGGCATATTTTAAATGATAAGTGAGTAACTTCAACTCAAGTTCTTGAGGTTTTTCAATAGATGGACAAAATGATTTATCTTTGTCTATCATGTCAAGAATTTCAAAACTTTCTCAAACATAGTTTGAATCTTCTTTAAAAATATCTTCACATTGATCTAATTCCTCTTCTTGCTTGTGTTCCAAATCTTTTTCTTCAAAATTTTCTTCATAAGTAGTCTTAAAATGACATCACTTAGGCATCTTATAACATCCATTCTAAAACATTCATCATCTTTACCTTTTGCAGGGTATTTCATTGATCTTGAAATGTTAAAAGTAACAGTTTGATCAGTGACACACATTGTTAATTCCCCTTTTTGCACATATATCATTGCTCTTCCTATGGAGTCTCCCCAAAATGATAGGTATCTCTTTATCTTCCTTCATATCTAGTACAATGAAATCAACAGGAAAGATAAATTGATTCACTTTCACTATGACGTCTTCTATAACTTCTTTAGGGTATGTTATCGAACGATCTGCTAACTGCAGAGTTACAGTAGTAGGGGTTTTTTCTCTTAATCTCAATCTTTTAAATATTGATAATGGCATAAGGTTAATGCTTGCACCTAAATCACATAAAGCTTTCCCATAAAATTTGTCACCTATTGCACATGGAATTACAAAGCTACCAGGATCTTTAAGCTTTTCAGGAAGCTTCTTCTGAATTATCGCACTGCACTCTTCACTAATTGCTAACAATAGTCTCATTATCTTCGAACTTTCTTTTTATGTTGAGAATATCCTTCATAAACTTTACATAGCTCGACATTTGTTCTAAGGCTTCAGCAAATGAAATATTAATTGTAAGCTTCTTAAATATTTCCAGAAATTTTAAAAATTACTTATCCAACTTCTGCTGATGAAGTCTCTGAGGAAATGGAGGAGGGGGGGG
>NW_018165809.1:544031-545177 GCF_001263595.1 Phalaenopsis equestris
ATAATAACAGGTTTAAGCTCAAATGAATTAGCCACCATAGTAGGTTTTTGAATACTACAATGAAGTTCATCCACAGTAGGGTTGGCATAATCTCTTAAAGGTTTAAACTCTTGATGAATTTCAACATTTTAATTATTTTGGTCTGCAATTTCTATAATTTTTTTGGATTTTTCAAAATTTATAATTTTTTTGGTTTTTCTGATTTTTCTAATAGTTCTTTCTAATTCAGAATCATAGGGCACTAGTCCTTCAAAACCTAAACTATGCATACACTAACATATAATAAAATAAATTAAAACAAAATAAAATAAGATAAGATAACTTAAAGTTTAAATAAGACTTTCTAAAAATAGAAATTTACTTTTAATTCCCCGGTAACGGCGCCAAAAACTTGATCCCTTGATACTGCTATGCTAATAAACAAAGTACAACAATAATTCATATTATATTTCACTTATATTTCCTTTACAACAAAATCAAAAACTTGATCCTAAAGAAAAATAAGAATTTTAACTTTAATTTATATATATTGGGATACTACGCAAGTATACGTATCGTTATCAAGTAATATAAGATTTTTTGATTAAGACCTAAATATTGAACCCACATGGAATTTATACAATTTGCACTTTTAGAAAATTTTCTATTTTTAAAAAGATAATTACTTAAACTGAATATATTTTGTAGTAATAAAAATTCAAATATTTTTTGTATTTTTAATATTTTGACAAAAGAGTAACAACTTGAAAAGATAACTAGAGTTTTGTAGATGAAAAACACTTAATAAGAAAAATATCTTTCTTCTTATCATAAATCAGTAATAAGTATATAAATTATGTTGTGGAAGTATGTAAATTACGTTGTGCCAAATAGGAGTAATAATATTTTTTACCCTTACTAGAGTTGCTATAAAGAACATTGGCTAATTTAAAGTTTGAATAGTTCTGAAGACCGGTTATTCAAGGAAGATACTAGCTCTCACTCTTAAGTTTCCTCAATTCCCTCCACCTGGGGGCTAACATTCTCTTATCAGAACCTAAAACAATAGACCAAGTTGGGGGATTTAACTAATCACTTTAAAGTCCTCTAACTCTACACCCATCAATGAATTTTTTCTTATTTATTTGCACTCAATCATATGAACTA
>NW_018165809.1:545472-545827 GCF_001263595.1 Phalaenopsis equestris
CTTTGATTCTCTTCTCTTTACAATCACTCAAAATAAAATAACAAAAAGGATAAAATAAAAGTAAAAGTGGTGCCTGAAAATCTCTCCGAACTAACTCCCCAAATGAGAATTTTCAAAACTTTCCAATACTTTCAAGACTCACACTTTTTTGGACGTTTTCAGGACTCTTTTCTAAGTCATCTCTTCTTTCTTTTATAATTTTCCAAAAGGTGCCTTGCTTTATCTTCAAAGTATGTCTAGATTCGATGTATTTCCCTAAGAGATGCATCATTTCATGATAATTTTCATCCATGGTGGTTATAACCACCTATTAAGCAAATGGGTCCAATGAAAACCTCTTCAAAATTCATAGAAA
>NW_018165809.1:545837-548341 GCF_001263595.1 Phalaenopsis equestris
AAACTTTGCAAAACCCAAATTCACGCTCCCAATAACTGCCACTAGCGCTTACGTGCGAGACCGTTGGTGCTTAGGCGTGGCCTTCTCTGTTTAACCAGCGCTTAAGCGCCGGATCTAGCTGATCTTACAGTTAGGAGCCAAAACTCTTTTGCACATTTTTCACCTTTTTGCTCTAAATTTGATCCTTTTTAACTCCTTTAAGCATTTTCACCTTTTTTACCTGTATCTGCAAGAAAAACACAAAATATCTTCCATTAAGGCGCAATATCTCAAAAATAGGTATAAAAATGTGTCTAAAAATACTATATATTTTAGGTGTAACAAAATCCCCTAAACATAAAATATTACAATTCGTTAGAGGAGTTTGAAGAGACATGATCTATAATGATTAAGATAGGAAACCTACACATAAGTGTAGTTAGATGATTTGTATAATATAAAACACAAGTGGTAAACAACATTCAATAAAGAAATATTTGGAATGAAAATATAATTAACAAAAAGAAGTGAGTCAACAAATAACATTTGTCATGGTGTATCTAGGCCCACAAGCTCTCTCACTGATTGTTTTCTAGGTTTAGAAAATGTTTTGAAATCATGGAGAAGGAATGAAAAGGATGAAAACTTCAGAACTTCCCATACGATTTTTGCACTCGCAGTTAGAACAAGCCCAATGTTGAGGTAGGCAGCTTCATATTACACGCGGAAGCTCTACTCAATGTTTGAGGAAGAGTTACTACATGGGTTATGTGGAGTAATGGTCGATGTCTCATCTAACAGTAAATCTAAATTTCATGCAAGGAATTTGGATAATCTGGAGACAAACAAACCCTGGATTGTCACATTTAATAGGGTTAATTGCGAGATCATGTGCAACTACAGGAAATTTGAAATGATAGGGTTACTTTGCGCTCACTGTCTGCGTGTTCTTCATACGTTAAATTTAACAAAGATTCCCGACCAATATTTATTATTGCATTGGTCTGTTAAAGCCAAGAAGGAGTTTTATAATAATTTTGAATACAAACATCTCAAGGAAGATCCAACTCCAGTTTTAAAGAATACTGGAAGAAAAGCAAGAGAGCTAAGAATAAATATGTTTATATTGTTACAAATTATTATTATATGTAACATAACTTTTCTCTAACATGAACTGATGCTTACAGAAAAGGATCAAGGAACGTCTACAAGCCAAGAACCACAAATCCAAAGTATCACAAATACATTTGCAGTGTCAGACTCTCTCAGGCAGGTATAATTCTGAAATTCAATACTATTAGTTTGTTTTTTGAATTATAATATTTTCTTCTAATGTTCATTTCTATTATCTATAGAAACACCTCACACCGGGAGCAACATACAACGATCTGCAAATACATTCCATTAGTGAGATCTAAGCCAATTGAGCCATACACTATTCGACACAAGTGCTACAAGAAGGAGAATGTTGCTGCAAATTTGAGCTAGTATGATAACATGGTCCACTAAAAGGTAGAAGACTATTCTTAGTATTGAACATGTTTGCCTCATTAACACGTCATGAGGCAGTTGTTACCCAACATTGGAAAAATTTGCGGATATTGCGAAAGATATACTTATAAAGATTAAAGGCAACCCAAATGATCCAAACCATGAATCTTGCAGTCTTGAACTAACCCATATGTCTAAACCAAAAATCCAACATTATTTCTCATGAATGGTAAATTCTATTTCCACTAATCAAATCTCAAATAGTACATTGACACAGGTTAGCCCCTCCATACATGCTCTGCAAGAAGGAGAGGTGACACTTTTTTTTTAAAACATGTGTCGAAGGGTTCACTTGTGTCATTGCAGTGCATTAGATTAGGTTAGTGGAAATGGAATTTACTATCCAAGAGAAACCATGTTGCCCATCTATTTTAGATGTATGTGTTAGTTCTGGCGTGCAAGAGTCATGGTTTTTGTCACTTGGGTCGTCTTTATCCCTGCAAAGTTTCTCTTTCACAATATCCCACAAATTTTTCCAATGTTGAGTTAACAACTACCCAATGACATGTTTATGAGACACTCATGTTCAATAACAAGAGTACTCTTTTTGCCTTTTAGTGGATCATGTTGCCATACTAGATCAAATTTGCACCCACATTCTACTTCTTGTAGAGCATATATCGACTGATTTACACGTATAAATGTATTGGCTGAGATTTGCTTAGTAGAAATGAGCAAATATGTGTATGTTATTAAAATTGTGCTCTATATATGTTGTGGATAACTGAAAAGATTTGCAGATGTTGGGCAATATTTTTGTGGTTATTTATGAGCGGAGAAATAAAAAGATGTGTAATATATGTCGTTTTTGGTGTAAGATATGTCTATGTTGTTCAATTTATGTTGTATTAATTGTAAATACTGAGGGCTACTTGTGAGTTATTTCTAGATTATATCAAGGTTAATTTTTAATGTTCTACCCAAGTTATTAAGCTGAACCGCTCCTGTGATGTTTGTGAGGTATTTCTACGTTA
>NW_018165809.1:548351-569863 GCF_001263595.1 Phalaenopsis equestris
ACCGCTCCTGGGTTGTTTGTGAGGTATTTCTACGTTATCCGTAGATTATATTCTTTCCTCTTCGCAATTTATTCAGCTGAACTGCGAGATACTTGTGAGTTTTTTTAGATTATCTACAGGTTAATTTTAGTGTTCCCTGCAAGGTATTCTATAGAGCCACACGTGGGTTATTTCCAGATTATTTTTGGGTTATGTATGATTTATTATCATCATTCTACCCAAGTTGTTAAGCTGAATATCCCTTGGGTCATTTTTGAGGTAGTTTCAGGTTATATCTATGTTATTTAACGATCTCTATGTTTAACGTGTGGGTTATTTTTGAGGTATTTCTAGGTTATATTTACATTATTTGAATGATATGCGCGTGACTTATTTTTTGTTTATATCCATGTTCCGCGTGTGGGTTATTTTCGAGGTATTTCCAGGTTATATCTATGTTTTTTGAACGATCTACTTGTGTCTTATTTCTGACTTATCTCTATGTTCAATGCATGGGTTATTTTTGAGGTATTTACGGCTTATATTTGTATTATTTTAAAGATCTATGTGTGATTTATTCCTGGCTTATATCTATGTTCCGCGCGTTGGTTATTTTTGAGGTATTTTTGGATTATTTCTATGCGCGTGACTTGTTTCTGATTTATATCCATGTTTCATGCGTGAGTTATTTTTTAGATATTTTCGGGTTATTTCTAAGTTATTTGAACGATCTGTGCGTGACTTAATTATGGCTTATATCCATGTTCCGGGCATGAATTATTTTCAAAGTATTTCTAGGTTATATCTTTGTTATTTGAATGATCGTGCATGACTTATTTCTGCCTTATATCCTTGTTCCTTGTGTGGGTTATTTTTGAGATATTTCTTGGTTATATCTAAGTTATTTAAACGATATGCGCGTGACTTATTTCTGGTTTATATTCAGTTTCCGCGCGTAGGTTATTTTCGAGGTATTTTCGGGTTATATCTACATTATTCGAACGATCTGCACGTGACTTATTTCTGGCCTATATCCATGTTCTACGCGTGGGTTATTTCCGAGGTATTTTCGGGTAACCTCAGAAAAAAGTTGAGCGTAAACTTATATAATAACATAAGAATAACTTAATAAAATTTACCAAGACAAGGTTTCCGCTTCAACGCCCTCCTTCTTTGGCTCCTTCTTCTTCAACTGTTCATGCTCCGTTTCCTCAGCCTCCTCCAACTCTGGCCTTCACCTCTTCCAACTGCATATTATGGGGATCATCCAATTCCATTTTGTCACTTCGACCTTCTCATCTCTCCGCAAAAGCACAACAAACTCAATCGGCGAACCCTAGCAGAGCTACGATAAAACCCTAGGGGAGCAAGGAACCGGGGTAGAAACTTCTGACACTGGAATCATGGAAGCCTAAAATTTTTTCTTTAAAGCGGGATATTTAAAAAGGCGAGACAATCAAATCGTCAGGTCAAACTGAAAAATGTATTTACATTTTTTTTAAAACGTCTTTACTTTTTTTTTAAATTTTTTTTATAGTTTTCTGCATGGGACTCACGCATACATATGACATCATCTCATTGGACTCCAGACGTTGTTCTACATCCGTAGTCTGGACAGAAAAATCACTCCATTGAAAAGTGCCAACTCCAGATACTAATAGTTCGATAACTCGGTTCCCTCGATCTTGCTCGCATCTAATAGTACCTTTGTCGACCCTTTGGTCACCTTTGGAGGGGTGTCCCTAGATGGGACCATCTGAATAAACCACCTATCTGGGGAGGAATCCAAGCAAATTTATTGCTTCCAATAATTCACTTTCTTTTCCAACCCCAACAGTTGGAATTTGTAGACTAAAGTAAGCTGGACAAATCAATCTAGTCCAACTTGGAACGAGAAAAAATAATAAATAGGTTAATAGACTACAACATCCCCCGTCGTTTACAAAATATTATGAAAATCATGATGGCCATAATAAAATTAGGTTTTGCTTGCTCTGGGATGATCCCATAATTAAAGAGAACATAGCGTAACTCGGTACAAAGTGATAAGCGAAGGAAAAACCATAACTAGTCCATATAGAACAAAAGGTGTGCTCAAAGAAGTCACTTGATCTGCCTCTTATAGCGAGCCAGCCTTCAATTGGGTCATTCGCGAATGAGCCTTTGAAGTCGTCCATCAGAAATCTTTTTGGTAATATCAAGATACTATCAAACTACTACTAGAAATGAAGTGCAAAAGGTCAAGAAAGGGAGGGATAGGAAAATGCAAAAGAGGCGAACCCTCATTACTTAACCTTCTATACATATAGGGAGGCCAAAGGAAATCTTAAGGTCACATATGAGTAAAATTGGCATTAGTCAGTCAATTACATAAGGGGCTACCAGCAAAATCAAAATAACATAAGAAAAAAAGCAAATCAATTATTTTATTCAAAAAATTACATTTAGATTTTAACAAAACATTCAGAGTTATGTTGGAGAAATTAAAATAACTAATAAGAGGATCTATCACCGCTTCGACTATGACACCTTCCTATATAAAATTCCCCTTCAAACCTAAATTGATTTAACCAATCTCACTCAGCTTGCACCTGGAAAACTCGAGATCTTTCCGTAACATTTGATAGCTCTCAATGAAGGGTCGTCACCATCTCCTCCACCTTTTCCATACTAGCCAACAACTCGCATGTCTTCTCAATCTGTTGGACTCCTTATTGTCCAACCAAAAAAACTTCTGTCTATATGACGAGCCCATGACCCATGAGACATTCTTACCCCTTCGATAAATTCCTTGCCCGTTTTTGGGAAAAGTGTAGGATTGTCTAGGGGAACGACTCCACCATCTTCGCTTGAGAGCCGACCACCCTCACCCAATGCCTTGTTTGCATTCCTTGATGGCTTAGTTGCTCTTCTTGTTTAACATAGCGGATCATCAGCACCAAAACTTATTGTAACAAAAAGACTTCAAATTAGAATCTAATATATCAGACCAAACAAACACAAGATAAAATTCCCTCATACCCAGGAATCGAATCAACTTAGGCTATGTATGCGTCGCGACAAGCTCTCCGGAGAGCATTAGTGAAAGCGATGGGAGTACACCATAAGCCACTTAAGTAGCATGATCACTCATTGGATTTTAGCCACAACAAGAGTTTGTGTGGTCAGATCAAGCCAATCGGTTGAACTTTCTTCTGTGCTGTGTCGAGGATCGATTCCGTATACCCTAGCTAATCTAATAGAGAGCACAATTCACTTTTATTCATGACAATTTTCTTCCTCTTCTCACTCTCAGACGGGGTCATCCTTTCGACTTTCCAAAAATAGAGCAAATCAGGCTTTAAATAAGGACGTTAGTCTAAGATTTTGTTAGTTTGTCCATCACAACGCCTAAGACACGAGAGCCGACCAAATCGAACCAAAAAAAAAAACATAAAGCAAATTAGGCATGAGGAGTCCCATCGCCATATTTATAAGAATCAAGAGCTTCAAAATCAAGGAAGTTCAATCATTAAGTCATTAATTAACCTTGAATGAGATATACTTTTTATTTTTATTTTTGTTTTTCTTCTCAACGTCACTTTCATGAAGAGAACTGAAAAACTAAATGTGTACATAAAAAATGTGTCTGCATTAGTTTTAGAAAGCTCTAACATCCTATAAGAGAAGAATATGATAGACGCATATTCCCTAAAAAAAAGAGATCTTGAGGCTTACCAAGCCGGATGAGGCAAGCCAACTAGGCCAAAGCCGATCAAATAAAAAAAGAGAACAAGAAAATGACTGAGATCTAAGTAAAAGCCATTCGATCATAAACAATACATGAGATCGTCTGAACCGTCAACTTTCAATAAGCCGGCTTGATGCGGTAACCTATCTGGAGGTAGAGCCGACCTAATGGAAGAGCTACTTCCACAAAGTATTCCCGAACATCCAATGAAGACCCAAAGACACCTTACAAGAGATTGAGGATAATCAACTAGGCTGATTAACTGATCGAAGTCTATTGTTGGAGTTGACTCAATCGAACCAAATCAACTAAGCTTAACCAATTGAGCTAGAAGACAACCGAACAATAAGCCGTTATTTGCTAAATGCCAGAAATATTCTAGCACACACCCTCTCCAAATGGGGTAGATATATAATGTCGACATTCTACTTTATATCATCTATAAATAGTGGAAATATTTAATGAAGAAACAATACTATTTTCTATTGTGCATCCCTCTCTCCTCATTCACGCAATATGATTTTTTTTAGTGATTAACTAACAATATCAAATTCAACAAATTAAAAAAAAAAACAATCATAAGATTTTTTTTATAATATAGTATTCACATAATACTATTTTATCATTTAAGTACCTTAACAGTATGGAAATTGAATAAGCAAGAGCTTTTTGAAATTTTCATTTTGAGATGTAAAATTTGATTGCAAGTTTATAATATTTAAAAATTATTTAATTAATATCAAAATTTATAAACACATTTATAATGTTTGATTTGGCCCATTCAGCTTGAACTTCATCATGTTGATATCACTGAGTTCGAATTATCTTACTAAATTAAAAGTTTGGATGATCTTTAATTTTTTCTCTTATTTAAAATACTTTGAGATTCGTGCTCCTTATGATTTTTTTTTTCAACATATCACTATTAATTATAAATTCTGAGCAGGTTTTGCACTTATCATAACACTCCTCGAAAAAATATTATATCAGGACTCTGCACGTAGAGCTACGTACGCCGTTGAGGTGATCGACCCGGTAACATAAGGGAATATTCCCCTCATGTTATTCAGGTGTTATTGTGTATTATTCAGGTGTTATTATGTGTTATTCAAATATTATTGATGTGTTATTGTGTTATTATAATATCGAGAATATTCTCATGACACAATAACACATGAATAACATACAATAACCTTTGAATAATACATAATAATACATGAATAACACATGTTACTAAGCTGATCACCGCCGTTGGACTCCGAAAGTCCTCGGCTGATGTAATATTTTTCCCATTCTATCAGTTAGTCACTCTCTCTCTCCTTCCTCTACGGGACTTTAATGAGATAATCTGGTTCACGCACAGGGCTACTGGAGCCGATTGCTACACCACGGGCCAGTAGCCATGGCGTCATGGCCCGTGCTAGATCCAGAGAACCTTTTTTGGGGAGGAATGAGCGCTCTAACCCGCCGCATCGAGATTCCTGAATCCCAACTTCATTCTTCTAAAAACACTAAAAATCCGTGCAGTCAGCTCAGACTAGTGCAACCACCAAGCACACCTCTCTCCTCCTGGCTCGCCTGCTCGAGCGACACCGCGACTGGTCTCGCTCAGTATCGGAGGTGAAGCTTGCTTCTATCACTCAGATATTCTTCATGAAGTGAGGAATTGAGGAAGAGAAATGAGAGAGACTTGGTAAAGCTGAAATAGTAATCGAAGAAATCCCGTTTATGCTTCTCTTAAGATCCGTCAAGAGGACGATATGGAGTTTTTCTTCGGATCCGGAGTCTTTTCATCCATTCTTTATGGCTATGGTTTTCGGTTTTCGCTCCTATGCCTCTCTAGATCCTCAGGCCCTAGGCCTACTTTTCGTCTCTTTTGAAACATATTTACAGTCCGTTTTCCTCCGTTTCCAACTGTTCTTCGTTTTTACGGCAGAAAACTGTTTCCACTTTTCTATTTTTCAGCAAGAGTGAAGTTGCGTTGTATTCGCGAAGAGAAGTCTCGCGCATTGGGGTTAGATACTCTGTTTCTTCCTCTTTTGAAGTGTTTGTGGCAGATAATGCCCATCTGAAGCTATATATTTTAATGTTTATTGTAAGCTCTTGGCTCTTGGTTCTTTAGACTGGGTGATCTGATATTTTATGGTAATGTGGAACTTGTTCTTTGATGGAACTCGAGCGCAGTGATATCTGTTAGTTATGGAAGCTAATTTTTGAGGTTTTCTTTTTTGAAATGGAGAGTTTCCAAGAAGATGATTTAAAGGGGATGAATGCTTCAGCTGGAGGCCTCGTATGGGTCCGCCGGAGAAATGGTTCATGGTGGCCTGGTAGAATACTGTGCGTTGATGAACTGGCCAAGTGCTTGCGCACCAAGAAGGCTGGGACACCCATTAAGCTACTTGGAAGAGAGGAGGGTACTGTGTGAGTGCCTTTTTTGCTGATTATTTTCTTTTCAATATTATTTTTTAGTCCCTGTTTTCATTTGTAACTCACCCGTCAGCACTTGCATCATTTAATCTATGAAATTAAATTGCTTGAAGATCAGCTTTGTTTTTACAGAAATATGGAAAACAAATGTAAAGGAATTTTATACTGTAATGGCGATGCATGTAAAAAACTGTCATAGTTTAGCCACCTCTCATCTGTGCAGTGCCTTCCTAAGAGCTTTTGGAGCTTTTTGAAGTTATTCATGGCTAGATTTGTATTTTAAAGCTATTATTCTCATTGCTTTGTTTTTCTTCAAGGCTTTGGAAGTAGAATCTGAATCCAGCTTGCTAAAGTTTGTCTGGAATTACTGGATTTTAGCGTAAATGCTCTTAAAAAATATGTTAAATTCATATGCATAATTATAAGCAAACATAACGCCTAATATAAAAGTTGTTGTTTTTTGTTCTTATGCATGTCAAAGGAACTATTCTTCTATCACCAAGAATACTGTCTCACTCCCCAGAAAATCTACATAAAAAATGGGATTGAGTTCGTTCTGCTTAGGTGGACCAATCAAAATTGGGAGAGGATTACATGAACTTTTGCCTGAAGGGTGTTGATTGGTCAACCAAGTGAAGTGGAGCCCATTCCCATTTTTTGTGTTGATTATTTGGAGAGCGAAGGTTTACTTTTTCACTAAATATTGCCATATCAGCAAATTTTACATATGCAACTTATGAAACGAAGCACTTGCGAAGAGCTTCTTTTTCATTGTTTCTTCCAAACGAATTCAAGTTTTATGGTGTAGTTGTTCTTTGGAGTGTGCTTGCCAGAATCTTAGTCCTTGTGAATTCCTTAATCCAAGTACTTGAATGTGTTTAATATATTCCCATGCATAATATTTCTATTAGTATGCTGGTACTCTTGTAATATATGGAATTAGAAGGAAGGTTTTTGGTGTTTGTTTTTCTATGAATGTGTGAATTAGTTCATTGTTATTCATTATGAATTTAATAAGATGCCTCAATTGCATGCTTTTGCCAATAAAACTGTTCTAATTGTCGAGGCATTTGTTTAAATTAGCAGAAATCTAGAACAATGAATAACTTTTCAGAAGACAATTGACTTTGGATTTGTAGAATCAAATATATATATATATATATATGAAAGGGAGGGATATTTTTTATGTTATCATCAAGCATTTAAATAATTACATACAAAAGAAGATCAAATCATATGAGCATGTAAGAGAGCTATATATATATATATATATATGAAGTAATTTGAGTGGGTGTGATTTTAATAATTATCAACCGTTATTAACAAAAGATTAATTAATGGTTATGTGTGATAAGTTTGAGTACTTTGGATCTTATGACGGTATAATTTTTAGAGTTGCAGTTGAGTTGTTTCCTCAAGTGCACGATGTGATAAGAGCATGTCATTGACGCTTAAAATACATGCTTTATAAAATTTAATATAGATTGAAGTACCTGCTAGTTGAAGGTACTAATAGGCAAATTGGGCATACTATTTTTTGAGAATGCTAAAATGGATCTGTTACAAAATTAGGAAAGATGGATTTAAGTAGTTTAGACATGCATGATGAAGCTTAGAAGCACACCAATAGGAACAATGGACAAAATTAATATTGAAATAATTCAAAAGGAAATAAGTAGATCTAAATAACATTGGCAGAAGTTCTGCAAATTGGTATGCAAAAAACCCGGTTAAATACATTATTCATTAGCCATTAATCAACATTTGAGATGAACAAATTGGAAATGAGAGTTTATTAAGGTGAACTAAAATTGTTGGGATAATGTTGATGATATAATGACAATGATAATTGAAAGTTGAAGGATAATTTTTATTGTTAGATATGAAGAGAATTTTGAATGATGGACTTTATATGAAGAAAAAAAAGGGAATTAAAATTGTTGCGATGGTTTTATGGATACTTTTTAAAAAGCTAGTCCATGTAATGCTTGCTCCTGAATTTGGTTGTGTTTTGATATTTAATTACTTTCTTTGATGCATGCTACCCCTCTTAGATGGACATGCCAAGAAATTGTTTTCTATGCAATCGGTATGCAAAATGTGATTTTAAATTAGGATGCTAAAAGCATGTAAATCCAATCAGCTGCTAGATGGCCTTTTAGGAATTTATTGCTCTAATTTTTTATAAAATCTAATGAATGATTTTTTTTTTTAATCTTGAGATACTTTAAAGAAAACTTATCAATAATATATACCCAAAATTTTTAAAATTCTATAAATTTAATATGCATTAATTTTATAACAGAGCAACCGGAAATGAAATAAAAAATTTTGGGAAGGTTACAGAGAGATTATATTCTAAACAAGACAAGTAGGAGAATAGATTTTGTAAAAAATTGAAGGTGATGCAAATCCTTAAAATAACTCATTTTTTATACTATCGATTAACTTTAACTTAATTTTTTTTACTGTGAATGGTGGGATTATTTTGATTCATACCTTAAGAGTCCAAGGACAAAATATTAGATCTTTTATATAGTCTGGGATTAAAATGGCCCCCTTAAAAGTGGTTCGTATGGATACGTTTTAAAAAGCTAGTCCATGTAATGCTTGCTCCTGAATTTGGTTGTGTTTTGATATTTAATTACTTTCTTTGATGCATGCTACCCCTCTTAGATGGACATGCCAAGAAATTGTTTTCTATGCAATCGGTATGCAAAATGTGATTTTAAATTAGGATGCTAAAAGCATGTAAATCCAATCAGCTGCTAGATGGCCTTTTAGGAATTTATTGCTCTAATTTTTTATAAAATCTAATGAATGATTTTTTTTTATTCTTGAGATACTTTAAAGAAAACTTATCAATAATATATACCCAAAATTTTCAAAATTCTATAAATTTAATATGCGTTAATTTTATAACAGAGCAACCGGAAATGAAATAAAAATTTTTTGGAAGGTTACAGAGAGATTATATTCTAAACAAGACAAGTAGGAGAATAGATTTTGTAAAAAATTGAAGGTGATGCAAATCCTTAAAATAACTCATTTTTTATACTATCGATTAACTTTAACTTAATTTTTTTTACTGTGAATGGTGGGATTATTTTGATTCATACCTTAAGAGTCCAAGGACAAAATATTAGATCTTTTATATAGTCTGGGATTAAAATGGCCCCCTTAAAAGTGGTTCGTAGATCAATTTAATTATTGTTTCGATGATAAATTTATTGATTTAAAAAACAGAGTTTAATAGAATGAGCTACTAAAGAAATAAGCATTTCAGTGAGCTCAAACAAGCAGCTCGTTTTCATAAGCAAAAACAATCTAGTTGAGAAAAGAATTAGTAAAAAGTTAATATCAGAAAGTGCTAACGGAGTACTGAGATTTTACAACTTAAATTCACATTTTGGAATGCATTGAATTGTGAAATAAGTTCTCTTAATAGAGATTACAGGTGCTAGAGTTCATTGTTAAGCCACATGGTAATGTAAATACATGAAGATGTTTGAATTGCCAATTGAAGTTGTCTAGAAAAAAACTGGAATGGTTCTATTTATGGATTATAGTTACAGCACTAAATTTAATTGACAATACCAAGGAAAAAGGATTTAGACAAAATTTACTATGGTTAGGAGTTATGAATGAAATACCGTCTTCTCGCACAACTTTAAACATGAATAAATGTCTATTATGGATTGATAATGCTGATCCCAAATAGTTGACAAGACTAATTTTATAATTATGATGAATCTTTATTACCGGTTTTTGAAGGTACTGAAAACAGGGGTATAAATATCCAATGGAATTTTAAACAAAAAGAAAGAATTGTTTAAAATCTTATCTGTACATTCATAACACGGGCTTAAATAGGGTGTTATAATGTTTTACAAATAAACCCTTGGACTTCTTCAATATTCGAATAGGACCCTAAATGAGGTTCTATTCTCAACACTGCCCCTCAAGATGGGCAAAGAGGTATCCACTAAGCCCATCTTGTGACATAACCTAGACAAATCTAATGAACTAAGTCCTTTAGTGAGGCAGTCTGTCTCTTGCTCTCCAGTGGCTACATGACTTAGCCCCAGAAGCCCATTATTCAGTTTTTACTTGATGAAGAATCTATCAATCTTCACATATATGGTTCTATCGTGTTGCACTGGGTTGTTGACAATGCTGATTGCTGACTTATTGTTGCACCACAACTTCATTCGAGTTCCTTGGTCCACATTGAGCTCGACCAACAAGGCTCTCGGCCTCATCATTTCGGTAACTCCTAAGGCCATGACCCTTTACTTTGTCTCTGTTGTTCACCTCGCTACTACATAGTGTTTCTTGCTCTTCTAAAAGACCAATTTGCCCCTTACGAACATTCAATATCCTGAGGTGGATCTCCCGTCATCTGCACAACTCATGAAGTCTGTGTCACAGAAGCCCTCAATGCCTACATGCCTATTCTTTCTAAAGATCAACCCCTTTGGTGCACTCTTCAGGTACCTCATAATTTGATACATTGCGTCTATACGACCCTTCCTTGGATCATGCATGTAGCGGCTCACCATGCTCACTACTAAAGAGATGTCAGGTCGAATGTGATACGAATAGATTTGATGACCCTCCAATCTCAGACAGCTCTCACGATCAACTGGTTCTCCTCTCTGCACTCAACTTGACCTTCTCTCTGATTAGAGAGATTGCGGGTTTGTACCCCAACATACCTATTTCTGTGAGGGGATCTAGTACATACATTTTCTGGGACAAGGCCATCTTCTCATGTCCACGAGCCACTTTAATCCCAAGAAAGTATATGAGTTGTTCAAGATCCTTTACCTTAAATTCATTGCTTAATCTTACCTTTATTCGGACAATTTTTGCCTCACAATCATCGGTGACAATGATGTTATCAACATACATAACAAGTATAGTGGTGTGACATTTATGTTGTCGAAAGAACACTGTTGTATGGTCTGCATTGATCTGGCTGATATGTCATGCTCACTATAGCCTTTCTAAAATTGTCAAGCCAGGTTTAAGGAGACTTCTTCAAGCCATACATCGACTTCCTGAGCCTACACACCTTACCCAATATATGGGCTGTATTGAATCTATGTGGTATCTCTATATATATCTTCTCCAATTATTCACAATGAAGAAATGCATTTTTCGCATCAAGTTTGTGTAATCTCCACTCACCATTCACTGCAAGAGAAATCAATGCCTTTACTGTGCTCATTTTTGCTACTGGTGCACAGGTTTCATCATAGTCAATTGCATATGTTTAACTGTGCTTTTTCTCCACCAATCGTGCTTTATACCGCTCCACCTTCCCTTATATAGTTTGTTTCACTGTGAAGTTTCATTTGCATCATACTATTTTTTTCGTTGGTAGCGGCACTATCTCCAATGTTTGGTTTTTATCGAGAGCCAACTTTTCATGTATACCCGCTTTCCACTTGGGACCCTTCTTAATAACCTGCCAACACATAGTTATATAGATAGTGTCCAAAGATGCAATGAATGCTCCATATAAAGGCGTATGTTAGAATATGAAATAAAGTTAGCAATGTAATGCTCCCACCCAAAATAATCTGGAGGATGTCTCGCTCTGCTACGAGAGGTCCTTAAAATTAGAGGTTAGGAGGAGGAGGAATCATATCATCTGAGATTTTTGAGTCAGAGGTGAATGGTGTAAGCGTTTCAAGAGTCGGGGAAGATCGGGATAAGGGACTAGCTGACACAAGTGGCACTAAAGGCATCGTTCCCTCTTTTTGCTTTCTTCTCTGTGTATATACCCTTAGGTCACCTTCAGCCTGAATCCTGCCACCTCTGGATTCACTCTCCTTATTTTCTGGCTCTTCAGCCAACTCATCCCATATCGCATTACAATGTATCACTTCTACGTGCACCACTCTTTCACCATTGATACTCACTCTCTACCTCATATCTTTAATATCTGGTGAGTCACCTAAGGGTGATGTCACCTCCCTAGAACAGTTCAAATTCTTTAAATGACACATTCATGCTCACAAACATTCTCTTTTCTATCAGGCTCCAACAAACTACCCCTTCTGTGTAGCAGAATAACCTATGAATACACATTTCACAGCTTTGATATCCAGCTTCCATATTGATGGCTTATTATCCATCACAATACATACACATCCAAATATCTTCAATGAGAGAATAAAGTTATTATCTCTTTTCAACAACTGGCAAAAAGACTTTCAATCCAACACCCTCGAGGGCATTCTGTTGATCAATTAAACACCTGTCAAAATTGCTTGCCCCCATAAATACTTTGGCATATTCTTTGCGATCATCATGCTTCAGGTTAGTACTAGAAGGTGTCTATTATTCCTCTCTGCTATTCAATTTCCTCTCAGCTACTCCATTTTATGTCTGTGTGTATGAACATGCGGTTTGATGTTGTATCTCTTGGGCTGAGAAGTATTCCCCAAATGTTTTGTTGGTATACTCTCTTCTATTATCATATCTTAATACCTTTATTACTGCATCATACTGAGTTTGGATTGCCTTGTGGAAGTCTTTAAAGCAATCAAACACATCAACCTTATTTTTCATCAAATATAAACAAGTAAACGAGAAAATCAATCAATAAAGGTCACAAAATATCGATAACCAATGTATCAAGTCAAAAACACTAGAATTATTATTCCCATAACTGGTATAAGAGCTCCTAGTAAGTTTGTCTTGTCAAACTCACAAGCATCACAAGCTTTTGTTTGTTTGTCTTTTCATACAAAGAATGATTCAACCGACTCAATTAACTAAAACAAGTTTCCATTGCATTTGTGATGTAGCAGCAAAACATCCTCCACACTCCTCTCAAATTCTTTTACTCCAGCACTCTCTACCATGAATGTCAAAGCTGAGCCCATCCCCTCCCGGTTCAAGCACCAGAGTCCACTATACCATGTTCCAGCTTCAAGTGTCTGTCTCGTCCCTTTCTCTTAGAAAATAACTTCAGGAATTTCAAAAGAAACAACACATTTTAGTTGGAGAATAATGACATTAATGGATAAAAGATTCACTGAAAAAAGAGCATGCAAAATATTAGACAAGATTATATACTTGGTGCCCCTCATTGTACCCTTACTAACTATATGTTGTGTTGTACCGTCAGCAGTCCAGATACTTTTTGGTACTGCTAGGGAAGTATAAGAATAAAACTCTCTAGCAGTACCTATCACTAATCAAGATGTACCAGAATCAACTATTCATTTTGATGATACTATGGTGGAAATAGAGGCAAGAGCATGTGTATCGCAAATATCTTTATCAAAGTGAGCATAAGTGGCGATGTTACCCATTGTTGACGACTGATTGTAAGCATTCTCAGCCCCATCTTCCGCTGTTTTCTGCTTCCTCTTTAACAAATCTAGTTGCTCATAATCCTCATGGATAAAAACCACACCTGTCTCTCCCTTCTCTGCTACTATTAGATTTGCTCGGTAGCCCCCTTTTCCATCTTTTCGACCACCATGACCATGACTGCAACCTCCACCCTGTTCATGCCCACTTATCTCTCTTTCCTTAGGTGGCCTAGGACAGACTTCGCTCAGATGCCCAACTTCACCACAGTTGTAGCACTCGTGAGTCTCCTCTTATTGGACACCTATCATACCCGAGGTCGAGGCAACCAAAGTTGATCACACACTTGGAAGTCCGCTCGGCTCAGAGTGTACCTTCGCGCGACTCTCCTTCTCTATCATCACAACAATGAACTCGTCCAGTGAAGGGATAGTCGCATGAGCGAGGAGAAAAAATCTCCTTTGATCAAAAGCTGGGTTTAAATGGGCCAGAATTTGCATGTCTCATCTATGTAAAGATCTCTTCTTTCTTGCACTTCGGATCGTCACAGCTCAACATCGGTGAGAAGCAACCAAGATCTGCCTACAGCTGCCCCAACTTAATGGAGTGCTCCTGATTTGATCTATCACTCTGTACAACTGCTTCTATGCCATGTTGAATCTGGAACACCCTCACGTGATTTTCAGTCCCAACATAGGTCCTCTTCAGCTTTGCCCAGATGTCCTTCACCTTTTAAATGTCATCTACTAATGTGAAAATCGATAGAACCATTGAGTTAAGAAGCTAGGTGTAAAGTAAGGCTTATGTGGTTCTCCACTCATCCCCTTCAGCACTGTCACCCTCTGGCTCACCCTTGACTCCCATCAGATATCTCTTTAGTCTCTTCCCAATTAGAGCAGCCTCGATCTGACGTGAGAAACTCATATACTTGAGGTCCATTAAGCTTCGGATCCATAAGAGGGAGACCTAGCTTCACCTGCGTCGGAGAGTGTGTTGAGGTAGTGGTTCCCGTCGAGATGCTATCTCCCTGTTTGAGTCCGATCAAGATCCTCAAAACTTATGGATTTATCTTCCCTAGAATCTCTAAATTTTTATCTCTTGCATTATTTCTGTCTTCCGACATCCTTAATTTAACTATTCCCCAGCTTTTGTTGTCCTCTCACGCAAGCATAACCAAAGATCTCACTGCCACTACTTTGGTTGCACGCGTGCTTGACCCCTGCATTGCACCAAATTGCTCAAACCACTCTGCTGTGATTCAGCAACTGTAGGCGTCGTTTCCTTCGTTTGATCGATCCTCCCTGCACCTAGCTGCTTTGTACAAACGTGTTGTGCCCTACTGTTCGGTCATATGGTACACCTGAGCGTGTCGTCGACTTCGCTGCAATCGTGACTGTATCGGGAGCGTCCGCCCCTGCTTCATGTCATGGTCCCATCGTTGTTGTCCCAATTAGCACTAATCACAACTGTATTTGATTTTTCACTCCCCGATCCCATTGTTACAATCCTAGATAGCTCTAGTTGCGGCTGCTTTGCGAGGACCAAGCTGAAGGATCTCTATATGTCTATCTCGACTGGTCGGACTGAGCGACAGGTGAGAGAGAGAGGAGTGGCGGCTAGGGTTAGGCTTTGATACTGAAAGAAAGAATTGTTCAAAAATCTTATTTGTACATTCATAAAATGGGGCTTAAATAGGATATTACGATGTTTTACAAATAAACTCCTGAACTTCTTCAAAATTTCCTTTTTACTAGTAGGACTGTAAATAAGGTTCAATTCTCAACATAAAATAATTGGCAGAGCTAACATATCATCTATAAGGGACGCAGAGTAAAAAATACAAATGAATAACTCACAATAATAAGCTAGGTATGAAATCTGATCACGAATAATGGAGTTGCATACTAACTAACCGGTACGTGACATTCTAGTTATTGAAATCTGACATTGATGGATATGATCTATGGTGATTTGAATTATTGGTGTGCTTATAACTGAGTTCATGTTAAGGGTGGTATAAATGTTGTATGCAAAGGAAACCGCGGACAGCTTAATATTTGTCATGCGTCTAAAGAGATTTGTTTGAGTAGATCTAAAACTGAACACATGGAATGTAATTTTAGTATTAGTAGCTCTAGTGACAGAGTTGTAACTATGGGTGATTAAATCATTAAAAGGTGTGATCGTTTTAGATATCTCGAGTCTATAGTTCAAAGTGATGATGATATAGATGTGGATGTTATTAGTAGAATTCAAGTTGGTTGGTTGAACTGGAGGACTGCATCGGGTCTATTGTGAGATTGAAAATTACCGGTCAGACTGAAAGGAAAGTTTTATAATATGGCGGCGAGACCTACAATGCTCCATGAAAGTTGGCCTTAAACATAAAACAAAGTTAAGTGGTGCTGAGATGAGAATGCTTAGGTGGATGAGTGACCTAACACTTAGAGATAAAATGTGAAATAAATATATCCCTGATAGGGTTGGCGTAGCTCTAGTGGTGAACAAGATTAGAGAGAGTCATCTTAGATGGTTTGGTCACATTAAGCGCCAACCATCTGATGTTCCTGTTGGGAGAGTATATGTTTCAGATTCGACTTTTGTTAAGAAAGACAGTGGTAGACCTAAAAAGCATTGGGCAAATTATATAAAACATTATCTTAATCTATTAGAATTATATGAAAATATGACACTCGATAGGACACAATGGAGAAAAATGGTTCATGTAGCAGTCCTACTAAAGAAGCATAAAGGTTTTTTGTTATTGTTGTTGTTGATGCATGAACAATAGTTTCAGTCATAGTACGCAAGTAACTGGGATTGTCATGATGAATTTATCCCATTCAGAACTACTCTAATAATAATGAAAATTTGATAAGATAATTTTGTACTTAAAATTGTAAAAATAATGCTACAAAAGGAAGCCTTTCAACCTCTTTGTAGAATTAACTTGTAAGGCATGCATTCTAAAGTTCTCTTTGTCGCTAATGAGTGAGTTGCTCTTATGTTATGAATGATCGGCAGGGTTTAGCAAACAAGTTAAATGTGAATATTTGACTTGCTAAATCAGTTGCTAAATTTATGGCTTTTCTAGTACGAAATTTACTGATTCCATCATATTTTACGAGATAATGCTGAGTATTTTCCTAGCCTTATTGCATTTTAATATTTATTCTTGCTGCTTACTTTCAGGGACTGGTATAATTTGGAAAAGTCCAAGCGTATTAAAGCATTTCGCTGTGGGGAGTATGATGACTGTATTGAGAAGGCCAAAGCTTCTGCTATTCGCCCGAGCAGGAGAACAACCAATTCAATGAAGTATGCTAGCAGAGTAGATGCTATTCTTCATGCTCTTGAGCTTGAAAAGTGCTATCTAACCAATGGAAATGAGAAGCTTAGTTCAAGTAAGAATAACAGCAAGATCAGTCTCATCACCGAAGATTTGCTTAAGCAGCAAAAAATGATGCAGAAGAATAGGAGGAAACTTGTTTTAGTAGCAAGGAAGTCTGGCAAACCTAAAGAAATCTGTACTCATGAATTCTCTCATTCTGTTGCAACGATTGAACTACCCGAGCAACCATTAGGGAGAACCTCACAGAAAAAGAGATGGAAAAATCCTAATGATTCTGAAGATGATGGAGATGAGGGTGTAAGGAGAATGAAAGATCTTCAGGACCTGGGTTTGGAGATGATTTCAGCAGAGAAGCCTAACAAGTGTGTTCACATGAAAGAATCCAGTGCAAAAGGCCCATCCAGGCGCGTTTTACAAAATGAACCAGACTTTGCTGACAATTTATCAAGTATTAGTAGCAGCTTTAAACATTCATATACGCGAATTTTTCATGTATATCAGAATCTAAAGAGGAGAAGTCGGCGCCGTCGGCGTCTCACAAAAATTTGGGTGGGTTCAGATGAGGTAAACGTTCCATTATTCTATCAGGACAGTGTAATTACTGGAGATTTAACTTCTTGTGGAGTCAGCATGAATCGGCTGAATGATCTAAAATCTTTTTCAAAGAAGACAAAATTCTCATCCATGGATAATAGCAGTCTTAACTGCTCAGAAAGTTCATACGAAGGAACTTTATTGCATGTTCTAGAAAAAAATGGCACTGCTGTTTATGACTTTAATCCTCCTCCTGTGGTGAGGGATGAGGTTGATGATAGCCTTTCCAATGGCTTGGTCAATGTTCCTATTCTTATTGGGGAAAGTAATGTAGAAGGTATGTTTTGATAATTATTCAGTATATTCTCTTATATTATATCGGGGGATTTACATACATAGCATCCAAAACATTATGACGTTACTGTTTAACTTCAAACTTCACTATTTACATCATATGTCATTTTCATAGCTTTGTTAATGGATGTTGTCGGACACAAGGAGGGAAGTGGTGCGCTGCCTTGTCCAGCCAAGCTTCTCTAGGCGCTGGTTCGCTGGATTTGGCGGAGGCAGTGAGGCCATGGATAGCGAGTTTGGAGGTAGTGAGTGAGTGGCGGCGACTTCAGAGGTAGCGAGGTCGGAGATGGTGCTTTGGAGGTTGCTAGATCAGTGGCATAGAGGTTGTAGGTGGAGAGGTGGGGGCAATGACGACTTTGGAGGTGTCAAGTTTGGAGGCAGTGAGGTCGCCACAGCATGGTCAGGGGCCGCGAGATCGGGGGCGATGATGGATTGTTAGGGTTGGTATTATTTTTATTTTATTTTGATGCTTTGAGTGCTTTGTATATGAAAATAGTGAAATTTAGATGCTAAATATAATAATTCTATTCTTTGAGCTATGTATCTAAATCCCCCTATTTTTAATTGTATGTGAAAAACTTGACTGCTTTTGACTAGATAAGTTTCATGTGAAGTAATCAGATATTGATGGGATTGACGTTGATTTTGCCAACTTGGTTGCTCAAATCTATGCTAGTCTTGCCACTTCTGACCTGATTATAGTCCAGTTTTAACTTTTCATTATTGTTAGATGTTAAAAAGATCTTTATGCTTGCTTTTCAATGGAAATTATTCCTGAATGATTTTTAAGAAACAACCGAGGGAAATCTACCGGGAAGCTTATGCTTGAAGTTTAGATTCTATATCTTACACTGGTCTGCACCACTGACCTGCATGTAAAATTTATTAATGTGTTCAGTAATCTCTTTATGTTTTTGGTTTTGTAACTTTTTCTCCTATCTTCAACCAGCTTTTGATGTAATGTTCATTTTTTCTTAGATCCTACTTTTTTTTTTCACTATGCCAAGGTGCATCATTATTTACATCTTCATCCGCCCAGGTGTCGTCTCCATTCACAAGACTTGCACATCAAGAAAAATTCACTCCTGCACAGCGGAGAAGCTATCTGTCCATTCTGTTCAAGTTTGTTTGGTTTCAAAATCCGGTAAAGTACTTGTTGAGGCTTCCTCTGCGAACTCCGTGTGTCCTACTAATCATATCATCCAGAGATTAAAGAAAAACAGCACCGGCCTTTACTCCAAATTGGAAAGACATTCCAGGTATTCAAGTTTAAACATGAATCCAAACTCGGCAAGTTCTGATGATGATGAAGCGGACAATGCTTGTGATGGCTCTTTGACCTCTGATATTAGCGATCAATCAGCCATATGTGGATCTCTTCCAGAACTAAGTAATATCCATGAAGCTCAAACTATGCCAGCTTCATACAACAATGCCATACCAAACAATTTTGTCAAGTGTGAGCAGAGTGTTGTCTCTATTTCTCCACGATGTGCAGTAATGGAAGCTTCTCTATATGATGTTGAGTTGAAGGTTCAAGCTAACTATCATGGTCAACGAGCTCCTCTAGTTTCTCTTGTTAGTAAATTAAATGGCAAAGCCATTGTGGGTCATGCCATCAGTGTTGATATTTTAGATGATGGCTCCAGCACTATTTTACTGAATAGTGTTCGCCATCTTACTGGTTGCGGCATTAATTTGCTCAGAAGCAGGGTTGATATAATTGGTAAACTGCATGAAAAGCTTGACCATCTGGCAAAGCCTTCATGTCTGAACTCTTCATTATTGACAAGGAAACCTCTTGGTGGAAGGAATCTTAAGCGCTCTTCGTTGTTGAAAAGGAAACCTCTTGGTGGAAGGAAATTTGGGTTTTCTCCTAGAAAGATTCGTAGGTTATCCTCTATTACTGTTGATCTCAACAACAGGGAGAAGGACAGAGAAGTCATTGTGGAAAAGGTGGAAGATTCGTCCGTTTCCTGCATACCTGTCAGAGTTGTTTTTAGCCGGCTGCGCGAAGCACTGAGCCACTCTTCACACCAAGTTAACTGAATATTTTGGGCTTTTTCTATCATCTTCTCCGTGGACTTATGAAGGAGTACATTTAGAACTTGAAGGTTTTGGCTTTTTAGGAACATAATCTCCTAACATTGTAGAACATAGCCTATGGCCTATGGAGTAAAGCATAAGAGTTCTTGTTCATAGTAGTGTGGATCTCACTGTTTTGGTAGATAACCTTTTGCTGGTTCTATCATCTGAGCTGCTTGAAGTAACTCTTCTGCTTGGGCCTTTACATGGCTATGTAACATTTAGAATTAATGTGCTTAATTTTTGGGGAAGTATTAGTACAAAATTATGTTTCTGTCGTTTACCTTTTCTGCTGTGGGTATGAATTCACTGTGTCCTTTATGTCTGTTTATATTTTGGTTAGTAACTTGAATTCAGCATCGTTTCGCTCTTTTAGTGTCAACGGTGGAAAGAGAAAAATTTATGTATGTAAGACGTTTGCAGAGCTGCGCACATTGGAGGTGTGAGAGATTATTTGGGGGTTATAGATAGGTTGCAGAGATGTTACAGGGGGGTATAACGTGGATATAACCCCCCAATATCCTCTGAATAACCTCCGATGTACGCAGCTCTACAAACGTCTTACGTATACAAATTTTTTCTCCAATGAAAAACTGTTTTTTGGTTCAGTTTTCTTTCTACAAGCAGTTTAAATTTCAGTTGTTTTTCAATTAAATAATGCTTGAAAATCACAAACCATTGCCGCATTTAGTCATTTTCTCTTTCAAGATAAAAGTTACGAGGTTGTAATTTAAGGAAAAAATATGTCCGAACTCCAAACGTAGCTTTATGTGTGGACTTCAATAATATGCCGTCACATATGCTATACATCCTGAAGGTTATTTAGGGGTTATTGAAGTGAAACAATGGAGATTATTTTAGGGTTAATTCAGGGTTATTGTTGATTCTGATTTCACTTTAATGTTTTTTAGGTGGGTCCGATATAAAACACATGATGATATATTATTGAGAGTCCGCAGGTAGAAGTACGTCCGGAGTCCAGACAAATAACTTTTTCGTAATTTTGTGCACATACCAATTGTCATTGTATCACGTTTTTGCTTTAAACCAAATTTGCTGTTTTTTTATCTATTTGTTTGCTCAGAAAGCTCAAACTCTTAAGCCGTCATAATGGTTCCTGATATCAATTTGTGAGATACTTTGCAGCATCTGGCCTGAGGGCTTGAAATTTTATGCGACGAGTGGACGGTAGGATAGTGAAGTTAATACTTTTTATAAATTTACGTATATACAGACATATTTTGTGTAGTTATATATCTAACACCCAAAATTTGATATTTATATTTATATTTTGTTGTCATAAATTTATTCATGCAAAGGAGCATCACTGATGATGATATTGCTCATATGATATTAAAGCTTTGAGTGATATGCATGTAAATATGAATATTTAAGTATTGGGTGTGTTCATACATAAAAATTGTGGTATGTATCTAAATGACCATAGTTTATTTTTATTTTTATTTTTTATTACAAAATAAATTGGTGTAAAATAAATTATAGTTTGCTAATTAATTGTGCATACTTAATAAACTAGATAGCATTAGAATATAAATAATATTATTTTATTTATATCTTATTATTTATAATTGTCACAAAAATACCGTCCAAAATTTATACAAATAAAAGTTTATTAATATCAAAATTTCTTTTTTAATATACGTGCTTGAATATTTTAGCAAATATCATGGGGAGGTGAACATCATCATATTCAACATG
>NW_018165809.1:569963-573419 GCF_001263595.1 Phalaenopsis equestris
ATCATGGGGAGGTGAACATCATCATATTCAACATGCACATGCAAGCATTCTATATAGCCTGCGTTATTCATGTATCGATAACATTCAATTTAATATAATCTATTTATTTTAAAATAATATGTGATATTAAGTATTGTTAAAAATATGTAATATTAACTTCAATATGACCAATAAATAAAAGACTATATACTACTAGAATAACATTGTGCAATGAAATTAGTTTGAAAGAGACATAACATAATCATATATTAAAAATATACCGAAGTTCATTTACGACGTCAATCTGGCAAGCACCATTGCATTGATTCCTACAAATAAAGCTTAAAATAAGATATACATCTATGAATTTAAAATCATTTAATTTATTATTTTTTACAAAAATTAATATTTGATTTATCTCAGCTTTCTTATGGTCATTTTTTAAAATTTATTCTATTTTTCTTAATAATATTTATTAGTTATTAAAGTTAGCTGAATTGATAATATAATAAAATTAGCTGAATTTATTAATAACTTATTCCAATTTAATAAAACTGAATGGAGTTTATTATTATTATTATTATTACTGCTATTATTATTATTATTATTATTTGTATATACAAATACGAGCATACATACATTTTCGTTAAATTTCTCTTACCAAATCGAGCACATCCGTCCAAGTGGCTAAATCGAGCCCACTCAATAAGTGACTGGATCGAACCTACCCGGCGAAGTGGCTCAATCGAGCCTGCTTGATGATCTGATAATCTCTAATTAACGATGTCATTCAACACTTGATACTCAATCTTTTCAGCCAGGTACCACGGATGTCTGTTGTACATGAAATACCTGATGTCCACATCACAGTCTTTTCATCAAGAGACCGAAAAAAGGCAACGTAAAGTAAAAGATGTCATACAAAAACTCTACACAAAAGACCCTTCTTATATGAAGAACACCCTCAGAGAATGATGCATTGTGCTAGGTAGTTCGTGACTCAAACAATCAATGAGTTGAGAGAACTAATGAGGAAAGAAATGGATGACATGAGGAAAGCTTCCCGAATCTATTCTCTATCCAAAATGTATACCATATCATTGAGTTCAGTTACTCGTAGTTAGGAATTGTTGAGGATAGGCACCCACCGCAACAAGAATTACTAGGACAAGAGGTACAATACAAGAATAGCCGAGGCAAGAACCACATGCCCAGAACTTGCCTAGAGCTAAAGTAAGAAGTGTTCTCAACCCAATCTTTGAATGAGAAAGATTAAGCATCATTTATTTCCATCATTTAGAATTAGAAGGACTTGAGCAGACTCAATTAGAGAAGGGAGAAGAAGAAAATGAAAGTTTTCTCTTAACTACCACAAAGAAAAAGTAAGGAGAGAAAGGAGAAGGCAAAGACTAGCAGAAATCCCCTTCTCAAAGGAGATTTTGGAAGACGAGGCATCAAAGATGTTTATGGTTCTATCTCTAAAAAATTTCAAAGGGAAATCTGATCCCATCGACCACCAGACTTCCTTCAAATCAACTGCCTGTTTACTCAGGATAAACACCATGCTGAAATATATATTTTTTGCATTGAAAGAATAAGCTTTGCACTGGTTCAACCACCTACCAATAGGAGCATTTACTTTTTTGTGTATTCAAGTAATTGTTCATGGCTCAATTCCCCAGTGCACAAAAATCTTCAGAAAGATCGCAAGCACTCCTGAAAATACAATAGGAGCCCGCTGAGAGCTTGAGGAGATTTACCACTTATTTTCAATGATACATTTTGTATACCACTTACTGCATGTTTGCTCATGGTTTACCACTTATTTCCAATAGGAGCCCGCTGAGTGTTTGTTCAGTCTTGTGTTAGTCAAGTTCAGTCAAGAAACTTTAGAGGATTGCTTGGGAAAAATTTTGAGATAAGTATTTGTACTTCTGCTTAAGTTTTGTTTTTTAAAATCAATTTTTAATATATATCATGTATTGTTTTGTTATCCCCATGAATTTTATATAGTTTTCTTTTCTTTCTTCTTGCAATAAGAAGTGATCATGTGTGGGGTTAGAATGTATTGAACATTTCTTTTATTCCAAAAATATGTGATGATATTTTCATCGGTTCTTAATTTACTTTGCAAATTGGTCATTTGTGATGCTAAAATTTGTTGTGAAACTATGATTTTACCCAACTAGTGAGTACCACACTAAACCTTGGATGGAGGGGATGTCACGTCCAAGGGGTAGTGCAAATAGATGGGGAGATAAGTTTTGATGGACGTAGAATTGATAATTCTAGAGTGACAGGATAAAACCATTTTCAATTTGGTCTTTAGTTCAGAATCTGAGGCCTGGTAGGCCCTATAGAGAGGGCACAGTGGTTAATCTGGAAGTGAGAGGCTAGAATCTACTCAACACAACCATATCAATCAGAAACTTAACTTTAGATTAACCAATATTCTTTATGCACTCAAGAGAGGGTAAAGAATAAATATGCTCTTATTTGTCTCAAAACCTTATTTTCATCTTTAAGCATTTGATTCCCACACTGATTACAATCTTTTTGCAAGAGGAAAAATTTTTTATTATAAAATTTTGCATCTACTTTTAGTTGTATTTAGAAGTAGAAAACTTTAGTTTATACCTTTTTACAAACCTTTTGATATTATTCTCCTATAAATTTTGTTTACAGTTTGAGTAGAAATATTTCTAAATTGACATAGAAATTCACTTATTCTTTGTGAGTTCAATACTGAAGTTTTTAAAGAAAGCTCTATATTACCTGAAATGATGTGTATACTTGCGTTGTGTGTAAGTTATTAATCAATTCTTTAACATATTTATTTTGCACACTAGCTGCTGAATATAAATTGGGTCAAGTTTTTGACCATCTTTCAGAACATAAATATTTACGTAATTGTGGGTCGGGTCAAGACGCAATCTTCAAATCTTGGCAAATAAAAGCAATATCTCTTTTAAATTTTGTTCTCTTTTCTTGAAACTTCAAGTCAATAAAAGGCTCCTTAGTCTCTAGTTTAGCAATAAGACTTCACCTCTCTCTTCAGCTTAGTAAGACAATCATTTGGCATCTTTCAATCTTTTAAAGAAGAAAGAAGATTGTTTGTGTGACCAGAGCTTTGTAGGATGCCCCTCGGTCGTATTAGAGGCCTTCTCCATAACTGGATGAATTTCTCCAACATCTTAGACATCATTGACAATAGAATCACCCATTTCAGATGGAAACCTGGTCTTCACCTTATTCATCTTGAGCTCTCTCTCACATTCTACTGTTGACCTCGTGACCAAAGGAAAATATGTTGAGATTTTCATACCTATTTTATACTATTTTTAATGATATTGCACTTTAAAGAAAGATATTTTTGATGTTTTGTTGCAGGAATGATGAATTAGGGTCATGGGAGCAAAAATATACAAAAAAGGAGCAAATTTGGAGCGAAAAGGACCAAAATGTGAAGATTTGAAC
>NW_018165809.1:574448-576449 GCF_001263595.1 Phalaenopsis equestris
ATTTTATCCATTCACTATAATTTTTTGACAAGGAGAAGGATGCTTTCTTATATATTGAATATCACAATGAAACCCTACTTTATATCATTATTTATTTATTAGTTATTAAAATTATCTATTTATTTCAATTGCCTATTAGTGACAGATAAGCAAATTGAACGTTGTTGTTGTGATTAAAGTATTACTTTTCTAAGGTCTTAGTCTGTAATTCTAAACTACTCCATGTGGGATTGATATCTAGGAATCCATTAGAGCCCTATATTACTTGAGCGATACGTATACTTGCGTTGATAAGTGTGACTTTACAATTATTGAATATTTAATACATCCATATTTATCTTATATTTTATTGCATATATAAAGTCGCTGTCACCTCGCTTTTGGGTGAGGGTTTTGGGGTCTTTTCTTTAGTGACTAGGATCTAGCCTTATGACTTTCCTAATGACTATCTTAGCATCTTAGAAATGGTACCCTCCTTCTCCTTAAACTTTTCAACCAAGTGTATGTTCTCTATGTTGATTCTATATGTGATCAATAATCTTTAATACAAAGATTAGAGATTACATAAGTGAACCCTTATGAGAATTCCTATAGGACATTTGGACCATAGGAAAGCCTTGCACTATTTAACACATTTTTTGACTTCAATACATTACATTATCATTCATGATCATTGTGATCCTCATAAACATTGCATTTTCATATCACAACACAATAAAACATTGCATTTTCATATCACAATATTGCAATCATTACACCCATGGGGCTGACCAAAATTATTTGAACTCAGTTTCTCCTAAAATACCCCACTTGATAATTCTAATTTTTCAAAATTCCCCAAAACTGTCATTAAATCACAAAGTTCACTTCAAACCATTTTATATTATCATTTAGACCATTGAATCCCAAAAATTACAAAAATAACCAATTTTCCCAAAAATTACCAAAATACCCCTGGACTCCCAAAATATCAAAATTTCCAAAATCAGAGTCACCAATAAGTTTTAAAAATTACATCAAATCATTCCTTATGTCTTCCTGAGAATTTTGACTATAATATTGTCATACTTCCGGACAACTTTTGGCACCTCGACACCAAAATAACGAATATTTAAAAAATATTTTGGGGATCATACAACCTTCTTCATTAATCGAAAATGACCCCGTACATTATTGTTTGACTCCAAATTTCTTCTTGAACCACCTCGAGCCTTTAAATCAACCATTTGACCATTTTGACCGAAATTTATCAAATTACCAAAATACCCTTGGTGGCCCAAAATTTCCCAAAAACTCCAAAATCATTTCAAACACCCCGAAAACCAATTTTTGACTATCCATTGGGGCTAATTTGACCAAATTGAGTCATTTTGACCAAAATCCTAATTTGCCCCTAAGTGTTTAAATTCTCCAAATCACCCCAATTTTCCCCCAATTGATATCACATTTTCTCAATTTCAATTCTAAACTTAAATTCACCATGTCCTAATCCAATTGAAATAATTTTCAAACCCAATTCCAAATTCCAAATCCAAGTCCAAGTGAGTTGCCTCAAATTGATCCAAAGTCCAAAAATCCTCAAATTGAGCTTCATGATCAATCAAATACCCCAATTTCAAATTCACCTCAAATTAAACATATCTAGATCCAATTTCAATTGAATCTAAATCCATTTAATTGACCCGTGATCAATTTCCAAAATTATTGATTGCAAACCAAAACTTTGACGGAAATTAAATTTGACGCTTTTTGTGCTTGATCATCGAAAAAGTGGTCTAAAATGACCCCAGATGACGAAACGAGCTGCACGATTGTGTCCAGAATATCGATTTTGCCTAGGGGAGACGTCCATTTCACCACAAGGGCATGTTCGGACGAGAAGATGCACTATTGATATCTATAATAATATTATCACTGTTATTATTATATAAAATAATATAAATAAAAAAATATTATCCTATTAAAATAACTCACACATGCAACAAATCTATATATATATAT
>NW_018165809.1:576459-580902 GCF_001263595.1 Phalaenopsis equestris
ATATATAACCTTATTAAATCCACACATGGCTTATCTCCCTTTCTCTCACGCATGGGCTTATCTCCCCCCTCATTAAATACACGCATGACTTATCTCCCCTCATGGCCATAAAAGGTGGCCAAATGAAAAGAAAAGAAGAAGAAGAGAAGATGAGGAAGAGAGGAGAGACCCAACTTTCCATAGAGCCACCAAACCCACCTGCACCCTTGAGCAAAGTTGTATTACTTCACCTAAGGAACACAACCAGCCCATCGCTGCCGCCAGAAAAACTGATTGAAGCTCACGACCACCTTGCAATTTTGCACAGAAAACCCTTTCAAAACTCGACCAAATTGTTATATTAGGCTCCTTAGGTCCAAAATTGAAACGATGTTTGAGGACAAACCTCTTAAGCTCATATATCTCTCTTAAATTGAAACGATGTTTCCAAACTATCCTTCATTCCATATAAAAAAAATAGATCACAAAACACCCAAGTAGCCGTATGAATGTGATCTAATCTTCAAACTGAACAAAACGAGCAAAAGAACGTGAAATTTGGTTGAGAATCGGCAGAGAACAGACTCCAGGAAGTTCCAGCCATTGAAACCTTTCTGCGTGCGTTACAGTCGTGAGGAGACAAACTGTAGCATTTTTTTTATTTCTTTTTTTTAATTTAAGAAATTTGATCTAACTTCAAAATTACATAACTTTTTGTTCAAAACTCAAAAAAAATAAACCGAAAGATGTTATGAACTCAAGAAAGTGAAAAGAATTTTTTTAAATTGAAATCACAATTTTTATCAATAAACCGAAAGATGTTATGAACTCAAGAAAGTGAGAAGAATTTTTTTAAATTGAAATCACAATTTTTATTAATTAAATATTTTTAAATTAATTTTTGAATTTCTAGAGTATTTAAATCATAAAAATTAAAATACAAATGGGAAAAATATGAAATTTGGCAGAGATGTTAAATAGTTTGAAAATAATCTTGTCTGATTTTTCCAAGTTGTTTTAATTTCTTTATCGGGAGAATTCATTTTTTAATGAAATTGGTCATTTTAAATAATTAAGAAAAAATAAAAAAATGTAGAATTACCAAATCCCCCCCTGATTTTGTTCTTTGATTATAAACATAGATTGAATATCTTAAAACCATGTTTAAAACCATATTAGCAATCATAATTTACTAATTCGGGGAGTAGGTTTGAGTTAGGTTATGTTAGCATAACCCGAGCTCAAGTTAAATCTAGTCTAGCCTATTTAGGGTTCATGTCGGTCTCCTAACATTAGTGGGACTAATATGAATTCTTTCTTTTAGGGTTAACCCAATTTAAACCCAATTCTTGGTTAGCCAACTTCGGGATTGGATTACTTAGCCACTAAACCTAAAGAAAGTAAGCTTAAACCTTAGGTTAGTTAACTCTAAACCAATATGATTACTTAACTTAAACCTTAGGTTAGTTAACCCTAAACCAATAAGATTAGTTAACCTAAGCCTTAGGTTAATTTTAGGAATTAGCTAGCCTGAACCTTAGGTTAGTTAACCCTAATCCATAAGATTAGCTAAGCCTAAGCCCTAGGTTAGTTAACCCTAATCCATAGGATTAGCTAAGCCTAAACCCTAGGTTAGTTAGCCCTAAACCAATAAGATTAATTAACCTAAACCTTATGTTAGTTAACCCTAAACCAATAAAATTAGTTAACCTAAACCCTAGGTTAGTTAACCTTAATCCATAGGATTAGCTAAGCCTAAAACCTAGGTTAGTTAACCCTAAACCAATATGATTAGTTAACCTAAACCCTAGATTACTTAACCTTAATCCATAAGATTAACTAAGTCTAAACCCTATGTTAGTTAAGCCTAAATCAACAGGATTAGGTAGCCTAAACCTTAGGTTAGTTAACCCTAAAACAATAAGAATAGTTAACTTAAACCTTAGGTTAGTTAACTCTAAACCAATAGGATTAGGTAACCTAAACCTTAGGTTAGTTAATCCTAAACCAATAGGATTAGTTAACTCTAAACTAATAAGATTAATTAACGAAACCTTAAGTTATTTAACCCCAAACCAATAGGACTAGTTAAATTAAAACTTAGGTTAGTTAACCCAAACTAATAGGATTAATTAATCTAAACCTTAGGTTTGTTAACCCTAAACTAATAGGATTAGTTGACCTAAACCTTAGGCTAGTTAACCCTAATCCAACCCTAATCTTTAGGTAAAACAAACCTAAATCATAGCTTAGCCTTAAGCTAAACTTACCCTAAGTCTTAAGTCAAAACCTAACCCATAGGTTGAACATAAGTAACCTTTTTTTAGGTGTAATCTTGATCCTAAGTTAAACCTAAACCCCTCAACTTAAACATCACTTAAGAAATAAAATAAAACACATTGGCATGGGTAAAATTTAGATAAAATATATTAAAACTTAAACTTAAACAAAATCAAATGTAACAAAGCTTTAAATCATGCCTTTGAGGTTAAGTCAGCTTTAAAGTCATCAACCTTACATAAATAATAACAAGTGAAAAAAAAACAGCACAAATAAAACACTTAAAATTTGAAAACAGGATGTAAACAACCTAAAACATTTCAACCTTAAAATCGATAAAGTAATTTAAGAATTAATCAAATCTTAGTCATAAAGATCACATAACGCAACTTGAACCCCTTTTTGTTCTAGTTTACGAAGATCCCTTGGACGATGCATTATGTGGATGTTGAAAAGAATCTTCCGGTCCTGGTGACCCGGGACGGGACCCGGGATGACGGAGCCATAGACATCTTGACTCGGTTACCACTAATTAATTCATTAAATTTAATAACTAATTTAATATTATTTATTTTCTTTATATGCTGCCTTAAATTACAATGTATGTTCTTTTATTGATTTTATCAAACAAGAATGTCTGTGTTAAGGATAAATAATGAAGGAATAAAAGTAGTTAGATTAGGGAGAACACATAAATAATAACATTAGGGAATTACTTAGCTTAAGTAAACTTAGCCTTGTCCTAGGTTTGAACTATACCTCCACTACCCTTTAACTAATTCACTATAAAATTATTGAAACAAATAAAAATTTTAATAATAAGATTGGAGGCTCTGAAGACAGTTCAGTATGAAACTTAGAGCAGACTTCGTGGGCAGCTCATTCAAGACCCTTTCTTTAGTTTAAATAACAATCATTAGGATTCTGAGGCTGTCTTTTATGACATAAAACCTCTCATCTTCTTAGGCTCCTACATAGTCCCGATATGCAGCATAACCTAAGTTGTTTTAGGATCCTGAGATAGAGACTCAACGCCAAACTTCTATCTTTCTAGGTTTTTTTTGTGTAAATCATCATTGCACAAGTCTAAGCTCTAATTAATAAAACTAGCAACAGTTAACTTAAATTAATATTGTCCTAAATTGAGCCAAACATTAGGATAGTTTGGGCGATTACCAAGAACTTATTCTGGATCTTTAATCTCCTCTAATTTTCTTCCTTTGATTCTTAAAATAAAATCTTTCACCTTTTAACCAATCCCTATTGGAGATTTGACAATCATGCTCGTTGAAAACCCTTCCTTTTGAACTCATGAAAACAAAAGATTCCTGATTTTGATCTAGAGTTTTCTTAAGTGATTTGTTCGCTTAAGATGTAATTAACTATAGGGGCTCGCCCTTATAGGGAACTTAAAAGATCCCAGAATTAAAATAAAACCTATTTGACTCTCATATCGAATAAGAGAATCTGTCGGTCATCATGCAAACTTGCAGATCAAATGGAAGTCCTTTATTTCTATAGTTTATTTAATTGAGCTTATTATCAAGTAGTGTATTACCTTTAAGGGTGGTACATTACTTGTGGTTAGCTTGATCATTCAAACTGTAGGAATCAATGGGATCAGTTTGACCCTATTTTCTTCAAATTAAAATACCTAATTTTTTAATACTATATTATGCTACATTAAACCACATCCAACCGTATGGAAACCGACACCTACCCCATCGACACTTCTAAAAGCAAAAAGTCATCATAGTAATTGATCCCGATATTTTTTATATGTAAGAATTTATGAAGTTGACATCACTACTTGAAGATTTTAATCCCCGATAATGGTACCAAAAACTTGATCCCAAGAAATGTAAGATTTTAATTTTATTTTTAAATATTAGGAATTCTACGCAAGTATGCACATCATTATTAAGTAATATAGGGCTTTCTGATTAAGCCCTGAATAGAGATCTCATCACTATAATAATACTTCTACTCCTAAACTAAAATACATTGTAAAAATTAGAAAGTGGGGTTTAATATGTTAAAATTACTCTTCCTCATACAATAAAATTAGTGACATGTGTAAAAGTAAAATAAGTAGTGAGAGAGATTGTGACAAATATAAGAAATTATATTCTTTACTCTTACTAGAGATGCTATAAAGAACATTAATTAATCTAAAGTTTGAAT
>NW_018165809.1:581168-588568 GCF_001263595.1 Phalaenopsis equestris
GATCTTATATGTTCTCACAACAGATTTTAACATGCAAGTTGATCAAGTTTACATGTAAATGAAGAACAAAGTAAAATCATCACAATATATTCTCACTCTACTCAATTCTATATCCTACACATGTATACTAATTCATTATAAGAGGGAATAGTAAAGAAAACTACTCACTACACATGGAGAATCAACAAGAACTTATAATTAAACAAGACTTTGAAATCATACAAACAAAGTACTAAATTCAAATAAAAATATAATGAAAATGCTTATCTTTGATGTAAATTTATCTTTGATGTAAATTGAAAATGCTTATCTTTGATGTAAATTAAACTCTCCTTGTATAGCAAAAGTAATCTCTTTACAATCCTCTCTAAGAACAAAATGAAAAGAAAAGAAAAAATTCTCACACTTTTTCTTTCTCTCCCACCTTACCGTCCCACTTGGGGCTCACGCCCATGCCTTCTTCTTATTCTCCAAGTATTCTTCTCCTCTTTCAATTGATTCAAGAGTTCAAGAGTCATTTTAAAAGCATTTCCAAGCCTTATTTATAATTTCCCAAAAGATTCTTAAGTGTCTTTTTAAAACTGTCCATATTCATTGAATCTTCCAAATGGTGCCTGAAGTGCATCTTCAAAACTCCTTCTAACAGCCCCAAATTATTATTTAAAGTCCATTTTATAATTTCCAATGAATTTCCCAAGAGACACACTAAGCAACGCTTAAAAAATTGTCCAAATTCGACGTATATTCTAGAAGATATGTTGAAAACCGTCTCCGGTGCCTAAGCGCCGATTAAGCGCCCTCCTATCTGTCCGGTGGCGCCTAAGCACCATATTTGGGTTCTTAAGTGTCGGTCAAAGGCACTTAAGTGCCCAGTTTTGGTCCCCATGGCTTTGGTGTGCACCGATTGGACCCGATTTGCTCCAGTTTTTATCCGTTTTGGTCCATTTTTGTTCCCTTTGCTCCAATCACTCCAAATTCTTCAATTTGATGTACCTACAACCAAAAACACAAGAAAATAGACCTTTAAAGTGCAATATCATCATAAAATATAGCATGAAAAATAGTACATTTTTAAGCTTATCAGTAACTAAGGAGAAAAGCTTCAAATTATTAAGGATATATTACATTAGCTTCATTGGATAGAACATCATTGTTCCATTTTGAAATAATGTCATTGGAGACTTAGTCTCCAAGGGATATACCCCCCAACCACAACAAATCCTCAAGAATCTCATCCTGCAAGTAGTTTAACCTTTGAACTCACCTATAAATCAACATTTAATCAATAAAAATTATTCATAAAGTATGACAACAAAAAAAAAAACAAAGAAATAAGTGTCAAAACTTTTCATAAAAAAAAGTTCAATAGCAGCCATGACAAGATGCCTCTTTGGCCCTTCTAATACACTAGAAAGATGAGCCTCCATAGGATCTTTCAAGTCAAGAGGACTTTACCAAATAAGAAAATCTCCAAATTAGGATTCTTTTTTTTATCAAACTTTTCCTACAAAATACTCCCTCAAATGGGCCATAAGAAACTATGTTCCACCTCAACTAGCTTACAAAAAAACACCATCATGAATTCTTCCTCTAACATATTTACTTTCTACTCAGGCTCCTCGTAAAATTTAAATAAAAAATCTTCCTTCATCTTCAAATGAGTCTCATGCTCGCTACGACAACAAAGTTCCTTGACATAGATGGGCAGCACCCTCATCTCATCTAGAAGAACTTTTATACTTGTTTCTAGAGTATAATTTTTAATTTTGAATAAATACCATAGTTAACACCCTTTATAACCTTTAACTTAGCTTTTATACTTGTTTCTTGAAATAGTTTGAACACCATTAAATGAAAATTATTCTTATACAAAATGTATCCGAACTCACTTCTTCATCCTAACTCACTTCCAAAAAATATAGACACCCATATGAATAGAAATAAGGCCCTCAATAGGCCTCACTAAACAAGATATGTAAATTAAAATTGACCTTCCACAGGAAGAGCCTTGGCACCTAAGGAAAGAGCATATTTCAATCATCAACATAAATCCAGAGACTACTCCCTGCTGAAGAAGCATAGAGTGCCCTTAAATGAAGACCAGTCCTGGAATGTTATTGATAAATAAGAAATATAAGTTTTCACAGGACAAGCTAATGAGCCCTCAAGGATAAAAGGATTCATTTCCAAGTTAAGCCTCATCCTCACCTAGAAAGTCTCAAAAAACTAAAAAGAATCTTCATTCTTTTAATCATCTCACAGAAATTTGATCGAAGAGATGAAAGAACCGAGACATAATATATATACACAAATACGAGTATATTAAATTTTTTGCTAAATTTCTTTTACTTAATCAAGCCCACCTGTTAGTATGGATGAATTGAGCCCACCTGCCAAAGTGGCTGCATCGAGTTTACCTAGGTCTTTAGACCAGTGCATGAGCACTATTTTAGCCATTTTGAATTTGTTTCATTTCCTTTGCTCCCAAAAAAACCTAATCACCTTTACAATGCATATATAACCACAAATATGTTGGAGAACAAGAACAAATGCATAAATAATGATAAAAATATCATAAAATGAGCATGCATATTTGATACATATCATCAATCTCACTTAGAGAAGGAAAGGAAGAAAAAAAAGATTAAAAATGGATAAAAACCAAGAAAAATCAGTAAAAGAGTAGCTATGAAAATATTCATAGAAAAAATTCTCATAATATAAATAAAAAAAGAGATATATAAAAAGAAATCATATCATAATCAATTCAAGAGATATACGATAAATATCCTATAAAATACCTTCGTAACCGAACTAGAATACAAAATCAAATTTATTTTATTCTAAATTCAAAGTGACCTTGCATAGTGATGTATCCTTATGGCCAATTACATTCAGAGGAATACTTAAGAAAACTCCTGATAAAATGTGTTGTGTTTGCTTAATAAGTCTTAAAAAATATAGGTAGCCATGAATACTTTTAGTGGTCTGTGTAGGAGAAACCTTTATCATAAGGGCAAAGCTTGACCACCAACAAAAGGTGAATCACTATAACTTGACAGGTATTCGTCACATGCCCAAAAGGGTCAATGGAACACTCCCACCAGGTCTCAAAAAATGAATTGAATAAGCGTAAAATGGGTATATCAACATGTCAGTTGTAGAAAACCTAGAAAGTTAGAGATAACCTGGTCGGGGCTCCATGGACTCATCCTCCCATAATATTGAGACCCTATATATACTAAGTTGTGAAGGTAATCTACCCAACCAGGTTGGGGATCACTTGATCAAAACCACTGAGTTGCATCATTCGAAGTGATCCTGTAGACCCAAAGTCAAAACAAAATAAACATCTAAGCCCACATGACTATATTTGGACAAAAAGGGTAGAATAGGGATTATGCCTGCCAAGGGTATAGACAAAAACCTATGTAGAAAGTTAAACTTCTGTAGAAAAGAATTTATCCTAAATATCATGTAAGTGGCATTAATCCAAACAAACCATAAGCATAAGAAAGAGCGAACACAAAGTAACTCAATAAATAATAAAATGGGCCGAGTGTTGTTGGGTTGACAATATATCCAAAAAAGTGAAAAGGCAATCAGACTATGTTTAAATATGTCCAATCCTGAATCTATAAAATAAATATACAATCTAGAATTAATGTGTGAGGCATGACCAATAAACTCCTAGTCCTCTTCATATGATTCCACATATCATATGCCTTGAGAACCCATGCTTGTACTTTATTTATAGTACATACTCTTATAGACTCTAAATTACATAAAAAAAGTTAAAAAGAAAGTATCAGTTTGTAACATAGAGGTTAACATTGGTTATTTCATGCAATGAAAAATGAACCAAGCCTAATAAGAGGAGAGCTGAGCAACACCTACAAAAAACCCACAAGTTAACAAGATTATTATTAGATCCTCCATGTTAGTATGGCTCCCTGCAAAAAAAATTGCTCCCAATATACTAATTCTCAAGTCTCAAACTTATCAAATCATGAAAAAAGTACACAAGATGTACAACAACCAAAATAAGGCAAAGAACCTTAGCTGTGTATAAAGAATTCTAACTACCTACCCTTATTTCTAAATAAGAATTATAAGGTATTGCTTACATATAAACTTAAGTGTAAGACATGCAGTATAAAGGATAAGAGATTTCACATATTTTCTTGATAAGGTCAACAAACTGACCTTATCAAAAGCATCAGAATGAGCTAATGCTTATCAAAATAAGTGGCAAATGTTAATTCTAAGCTATGTTTAGAATGTTTCTAAGAGATATGATAATAATAGAATAACTCACATTACTTGACCAAACAAGCTAACGAGTAATGATCATTTCCTTAATATCACCATAGATCAAATTAAAGGTTTTTCGAGTACTACAACTAGGGTGTTGACTCGAAAACCTATACTAATATGTTAAAATTAGTAAATAGGGTCGTGCTTGAGAAGACAAGACCCCGTGCCTATAAAAATACACAAGGGAATGCACTAACATGCAAAAAGGATGTACCTTGGGAATTTGATCCCGACTACTGTTTAAATGCAACAGTACAAGAATGTCATCAATTATATTTTTCACTTATATTTTCTTACTTTGCAACAGTACCAAAAACTTGATCCTGAAGAAAATAAAAATTTAACTTTTTAATTTATAAATATTGGGATATTACGCAAGTATACGTATTGTTATCAAGTAATATTAGACTTTTTGATTAAGACTTGAATATCGAACCCACGAGAATTTCACAATATGAACTATTAAACAATAAATTTTCTATTTTAAAAAAGATACTTACTTAAACTATAGATATTTTTACATTAATTAAAATTCAAATCTTCTTGGTATTTTTGATATTTTGACAAAATAATAAAAACTTTTAAAGATAACTTGAGTTTATGTAAGAGAAAAGTACTTAATATGAAAATATATTTCTCCTTATCATGAATCAGTAATAAGTATAAGATTTCTGTTGTGGAAGTATGCAATTTGTGTTGTGCCAAATAGGAGCAATATTATTCCTTACCCTTACTAGAGATGCTATAAAGAATATTGACTCATTTAAAGTTTGAATAGTTTTGAAGATTGGCTAGGCAGAGAAGATACTAGATCTCGCTCTATAGTTCCCTCGATTCCCTCCATCTGAGGGCTAACATCTCGTATAAGAACCTAAGACAATAAACCAAGTTGGGTGCTTTAACCTGTCACTTTAAAGTCCTCTAACTTTACACCCTTCAAAGATTATTTCCCTATTTATTTGCACTTAATCAAATGAATTACATTCTCATTCATACAACCTCATGTGATTATTTCCAATTGTTGATTGGGACAATACCAGCATGGTTCTTACATGTTCTCACAACAAATTTTAACATCTAGATAGGTCAGATTAAGAAGTAAATGAAGTGCATGGAATTAAATCATCACAACTTCTTCCAACATTAAAGATTAATACTCTCCACAACTTCCATCCAACACTTTAACTACTTATCATTTTGAGGATAAAGATAAAGAGAACTACTCAGAATCCATGGAGAAATCAAAACCATACTTTAGTTTAAAAGTAGAAATCATTGTCAAACCAAAAAGAAGTCTCAAATAAAACCAAAAGTAATTTAAAAACAAAGATAAAAACTTATCTCAAATCTTCCATCTCAAAAAAAACAAAGATAAAAACTTATCTCAAATCTTCCACCAAACTCTTGAAGTTTCTTTGAATCTCTTCTCTTTTACAACACTCTTAAAAAAAACAATAAAACTAAAAACAAAAAGAATAAAGTAAATTTGTGGTGCCTGAAAATCTCTCCAAACGTTCCTCCACAAACTTCTTCAAGAACCTCTCAAGACTCCCCCTTTTCAAGCACACTTATAAAAGTCTCAACTTCCTTCTTTTATAAATTTTCAAGAGGTGCCTTGGTAACTCTTCAAAATGTGTCCAAATTCGATGTATTCTCCAAGGGATGCCTCCTTTCACAAATCTTTTAATCATATTTTCATTTCTAGTAGTCATAACCATCCTCTTTAGCTAATATGTGCCTCAAATATCCCTTCAAAATATGGTAAAATGAATTAAACGTCAAATAACTGCCTCTATTGCTTAAGCGCGGGGCCTCTATCGCTTAGGCGCGACCTTTTTTGTTTCATCGGCGCTTAAGCGTCGAATCTAGCACTTAGGCCCCAAAACTCTTTTGAACCATTTTTCATTTTTGCTCCAAATTTGATCCTTTTTCACTCCTTTAAGCATTTTTCACCTTTTTACATGTACCTGATAGAAAAACACACAAATACATTCTATTAAAGCATAATATCTCAAAAATAGGTATAAAAATTATCTAAAATTACAATATATTTTAGGTGTATCAGAATCAAACCCCAAAGCTCTGAAACTAGGTCAAAACTATATGACAAAGGAAATCAAGAGACACACACAAGATGCTCAGCTATGGTCTTTGAAGACTTAACCCCAGAAGTATAGACTCAAAGTCTGAGAATGTCAAGAAAATGACGTGTAATAAATGCATGCAAATGTGACAAGGCATGCACACAAGAACATGAATGTAAGCATGCTTCTACTATTTTAATGAAGGCACCATGACATCATAAACATGACACCGTCATGCATTCCTTAGGATACAAAATAAAAAGATGGTGACGCCTCAGTGCCGATGACGTACCTTGGTGTCTGACACGCCTAAAAATTACCTACTTTTTCATCAATTTTAATGATTTTTAATGATATTACACTTTAAGGGAATGTATTTTACATATTTTTTATTCCAAGTACAAGAAATGAACTTTTGGAGAAAATGAAGCAAAAATAGTGCAATTTGGAGTAAAAACAAGCAAGAAAAAAAATTCTGACTTGACACATTTTGATATGTCTTTCTATGCTTAATCTACTCTACAGTTCTGTTGACCTCACTTTTGGTTGAGGTCTAGAAAACTTCTTTAGTAGCCAAGGTCTAGCCATAGGACTTTCCTATTGACTAGTCTTAGAAAATTAGAAAAGGTACCCCCACCATTAGAAATTCAAAACTCTTCTTTTTACTCAACTTGAAATTCCACATATTGATCTTAACCTCTAGCATTTAGTAGATAAGATCATTATAAGAGAATTCAAGAAGAGTCCCTATAGGATTACTTGCTTTAGGATTGACCCTGGGTGTTGACTTGAAACTAGGGTACACCATATCTTCACAATACATTAATCCATGGTTCATTTAGAACGGATATCTATCCAATTCTATGTGAAATGCCTAACTTGGTCTTTTGCCCCGAGGCACCTCCAAATTACTTAACTACCCTTGGGACCCAAATTTGGCTAAAATTCCCAAATTTTGCCAAAATACCCAAAATTGATCAAAACTCATCCCAAACACTT
>NW_018165809.1:595309-642702 GCF_001263595.1 Phalaenopsis equestris
GATACAGGATTTGAGGTAAAGCGCTCTTTCATTTAAACTATGAAAATTATGGGGTCAGTTTGACTTCATCTTTTTCAAAACTAAATTTTTTAAAAACGTCCTTCCGAAGCGGGCAACGGGATTTCAATTCCGATGACCGACAGCTTCTTACGGGCAAACCTCACACCAAAAATAGTGCCGATAGCTTCTAAAATATTTTTGAATGAAATTACTCTTTAAGAAAAGGTTATTTTCATGTTTATTTTGTAGTAATATCTATTAGGAGCGAAACACAACTAAAACAGGGCGAAATGGAGCCAAACAAAGCAAAAGAGTAGAGTTGTTGCAGGGTAGCACAAGATGCACTAAACCAGCGCATGATGCACCTTTTGACAGAGAGCTGGCACAAGATGCATCAGAGATGAATTTTTATCGATTAAGGAGGTTTGGAACAACTTTTGCGCAAATTTTCAAAGGGATAATTGTTCTAAATACCCCTTGGAGTGATTAAATTCATCTAGACACTTTGAAAGGTTCTTTTTATAAAAGGATATGGATCTTGGATCAATGGACATGTCTTTTAAATTCAAAAGAGTTGACTTTTGGATAAAATTTTGGAGGTAATTTTGTATTTTTTTTTAGGGAGGCAGCCTTTTATAAAAGAGAGGGAAGTCTAGAGCTTGAAGAGGAGTTTTGGGTGACGTATGTGTGTTTGTGTGTGGCGTGAGAGTGAGAAGAAGGAAATGGAGAGAGAGAGAGAATGTTAAGGGCTTGGAGATTTTCTTCAAGGATTGTAAGAGGAGAGGGAAGGTGAGAGATTTCTTCTTCAGTAAACTTCTAAGAGAGAATTAAGAGTGCTTGTAAAGAGGGAAAGTGTTTGAAGAGAACTTCAAGGGATTTGCTTAAGAAGGATTGTGAGATAAGTTGTGTTCTTTTACAGATAAGTTGTGTTCTTTTACTTCTTTGTTTTGTAAACTTATTTTTATATATGAAATTAGTGTTTTGTTGTAGTTTTCTCATGAATTCTGAGTAGTCTTCATCATTTTTCTCCTTACTTTGAGATATGTTTTTGTGAATAATTGATTTTGTTTTATACGGTTTTAAATGTAAAAAATTTGTGATGATTCACACTCTGATCTTCATTTAATTTTTGATCTAGCAATTGAAATGTTAAAATATGTTGAGAAACATATTTCAAAAAAGGCTATGATTTCTACAACATAGGGAGAATCACATTTGATTTCATGGGAGAGTATTTCATCCATGGGATTGAGTGCAAATAAATAGGGAAATTAACTTTTTTGGATGCAGAATTGGAGATTTTAAGGTGACGGATTAAAATCCCTAATTTGGTCTAGTTGATTGGAAACTGATGTGAAAATGTTAGCCCTTAGATGAGGGAGTAGTGGGAGCTCTGAAGTGGCAGTCAGTATCCTCTCAGCCTAACCACAGAGCCTAACCACAGAATAAGGGACCAAACTCTGGATTAGTTAATGTTCTTTATGCACTCGGAAGAGGGCAAAAGAATGTGATTGCTCCTATTTGGCACAAAATAATTTTTATATATTTTCAAATGATTTTAATTTCTTCACAATTCATATACTCATTGTAAAGGGGAATGATGCTTTCTTAAATTTGAACTCTTCGTCACAAAACTTTGTTTAGTCGGAGTAAATTTAACTTTGAAGTTTAGAAATTAGTTTAGTAAACTCAGTTCTTTAAGTTACATTTCTATTAACATTCATTAAACCCATTTTAACTTGTCTTTCTTACTATAATTTTAATAGTTTTAATATTGAGATTTATGTTATTATTATAAGAATATCTATCTTCCAAACTAAAACTTGATCTTAGTAGATTAGAATTAACTAGAATTAGCCTAAGGGATTTCTTACTGTGCTTCTCTGTGGGATCGATATTAGGGTTTTTAAAGAAAGCCTTATATTACTTAAAGCAATACGTGCACTTGCGTTGACCCACTAGTGTGCGAACTATTTTATATATTTTATAACATTTTGATTTTAAATACTTAATATAAATTGGGTCAAATTTTTGGCCATATTTTGAAAGCTAAATTACTGCGTAATTTTAGGATGGGTCAAGTTTTTGGCACTATTAGTGGGAATTTAAACTGTCATAAAACAAGCAGAAAAAAACACACAGTATGGGTGCATCAGCCGATAAATGGGTTTAAGAACCAGCCCCTTTAATCATTTGGACAATAAGTTGTCTTGTCGACACTATTGATGAAACCAATACCTAGCTAATCGCATGACTCAAAGGATATCTTACACACCTCACGTAGGTGGTTATCATAAGGGATAAAATAAAAGAAAACTAAATTACATTTAATCATGTCAACCACAACATGAGTGATGTAAATTGTTTTGATTAGTTAAATAAGGAACCAAAGGTGCACCAATGGTTCGGGATAAAAATCCCAAGATGCCTAGTCTTCAAATCTTGGTTCAAGATAAAAATACCAATGTAGAAAAGTGCACCAATGGTTCAGAACAACCAAATTTGATGAGGAGAGTGAAGACAAAATGAGGGACAACACCCATATAGAAGGGTGTATTAAAGGCCCATGGGTAGAAACTTATGAGTCCATCTGATCTGTGAAGGCTAGAAGGCTCATATGATTCAGTAGAAACCAAACCTAATTTATTGCCAAAAATATCCCACATTCGCTGCATTACATGAGGCGGGCATCAACTACACAGGGTGAAACAAATGGGTAGCTCAAAAAGCTCCTAGGGTTATTATGTTGAAAGCCAACATTGAAGCTTTATCAGAAAAGTGACTCCTTGGTTTTGAAAACAGAAAGGAAGAGTGGGGTTGTGACTTTAAGAATAACGACACAACCAAACACTAATGTCTGACATCGTGAGGTTGGAAAGAAACACAAGGAGTGAGTTGAGAGCAACCTAGGCAACCTCTTATCATCATGAAGGCATTGATGTTCGGCTACCGAGGGTGTGAACTGATGGTCAAGTGCCAAGGCATGGAGCTAGATAATTTCATGCCCAAAAAGGGGAAATGGTGTTGTGATGCCCAACGAATGATGGCATATCACCAAATAAAAATAAAGCCTAAGCTTAAAAAAAGCACTCAAAAATGAGTAAAATATAGAGGAGATGAAGGATCCTAACCTAAGTTTTATCTAAGAATATATTATATTAGATTCTATAAACAGAGATCTAGAGCTTTAAAAAAAAAATAACATGTGAGGATCAAAGAATTTGTTTGCCTATAAAAATTTTGAGGATGAATCCCACTTTCTAAAATAATTCCAATAGCTCCTCCAGCCAAGGAAATCACAACCTCTAGAAATGAAAAATTCATAAGAGAAAAAAGTCTTGAAAATAAGGTGTGGAGGGAAGCTCGCACATTAAAACCCTAAGGAGAAGACTCACCACTCAAAATGAGAAAATGATTCTTAGTTTACACCTTTAGGCTACCCCATTTAAAGGAAAAAATCAGGTTTTGGAGCCATGGCATAGCGACGCTGCTAATGTGGCAAGTGTGAGGATAGTTTGCATGGATCTATGGGCAAACTCGAGTTAGGTGAAAAAACTCAAGCATTGCGGTGTTGAAACGGATGCCTAGACACTACTGACATGGCATATACATCCCCATCCAATAAAAAACAATCATCAGCATCATAAAATTTGACTTACAGCGTTGCGGCTCTATAACTTGGTGTCATGGTGCCACTACATGACATTGTTGGACAAATCATACAAAAAAGGAAAGAGAAATTTTTTGACCTAGTGTCTAGGTTCCAAAAATGGCGCCCTAATCCTAGACCAAAAACCTTCAAATTTGCATGTTAACCATAAGATGAGAGGAGATGAATCCCATGACATTTGAATATAATATGAAATCAAAAACACATTAAAAGTAACACCAACATCTAGTCTAAATCAAACTATGAACTGCTTCAACATTGATTTTGGCCAAAGTCTTGGCTTCTGTCCACTTTTATAGGTAACCAATCATTATGATAATGATTTTTTATTATCCTTTACCTTGAGGAAATGTACCAAAAAATATTTATTCCCTATATTGCCAACAATCAAATACTGGAAATCAATTGAAGATTGTGGGATAGTTGTAACAACATGAGAGAAAACTTCTGGCATTTTTTGCATGTTTGTGTGAATTGTCTATGTCCTTATTTAGTATTGGTCAGGGATATCCTTGTAGTAAAAGTTGATTGGTCAAGTTTCTTCCTCTTGAATGGCTACCACATTCACCAAAATGAAGTTGTTGCATGATTACAATTGTTTCATCTTCATTGACATATTTTAACATGATTGTAATTACTTATTTTTTTGAATAACTTGCCATCAATAATTAGGTATCACACATTTTTACATCTAAACTTTTGAGGGTTTGTAACTCAGTTGGATTGTACTTATGGTCAGGTATTTCTTTATGAGGCTGTCTCAGCTTGTAGCATCTTTTGGCTCGACATTGGAAAATTTGGTTCCTTCAATGAGAAGTTGTTTCAGTATCATGTGACATATGTGTTCTGAATTCTTGCCTTTTAAAAAGAGGTACATGAACTAGTACTTTTCTCTGGAGCAATTTTTGTTCAAAAAGTATTCAATTTTTTAAATGTTAGCTTTAGAATTTGCCAAATATTTATGTAATGCATCATCTCATACTTCATAGATGTTCTTTACTTGTATAATTATTGGCTGAGATTTTGACTTGATGAGGAGGTTTCTCACTCTAATTGTTGAAAAAGTTCTTAGCCAACAATCAATGCCTTATATTCAGCTTGATTGTTAGTATCATTGAAGTTGAGTTGAATAATTGTAGGATATGAGTCATTGAGGGCTCTATAAGACTATCATACTCCTTTCCTCTTCTGTTCTTGAAGCTCCATCTATGTAAAGATTCCAGAGTTTATTCGTGATGCTAATTTCATTGTTAGTCAAGTCTCCTGAGATATGTGCTAAGAATTTGATGAATACTTCGGCTTTGATCACTGTCCTGAGTAAATATGAAATATTTAATTTGTTCAAATTGAATGATCACTTCAAAAATCTTCCCAAATGTTTGGGTCAGGATAACACCAATTTGACTGGGTGATTAGTGAATACGTTCACCATGCGAGCTTGAAAGTAAGGAAGTTGTTTTCTTAATCAAATGATAAGTACCAATGTAATTTTTTTCATGATTGTGTACATCAATCCAGCTCCACATAATACTTTACTTACATAACTGACAGAAATTATTGTTTATTTTCTTTATAGATTAGGATAGAGTTGATTACTTGTTTCTTTAACTCCCAATTAAACGAATACTAATTTTTTCTTATTTGGGACTTTGTAATAAAGTAGGTGTAGATAATGATGGTTTTAATTGCTTGAATTTTAGGTCATATTCTTTAATTTAAACAAAATGAGTGGAATTCTTCATGATCTTGAAGAGGGCTGAACATCGATCACTCAATTTTGAAAGAAACATATTCAAGCTTGTGATGTGACCAATTAAAATTTGTAGCTCTTTGGGATTCCAGAGTGGAGACACATTGAATATGATTTAATTTTTTTCAGGATTTATTTTTATCCCTTTTGGAGGGATCAGTTAACTAAAAATTTTTTTGAACTCACTCCAAAAGTGCATTTGAGGAGGTTTTGCTTAAGATTGAACCACCACAATGTTTTAAAATTTTCTTTATGTTTTTTATATGTTATTTAAGTGATTTTCTTTTAAAATGAAGATCATCAATATACACCTCAATATTCTTTCCTTTATGATTTTAAAATATAATTTCATATTATGTTAGTAAATAACCTCAATGTTTTTTAATCAAACGAGCATTAAAGAAGTTTGTTTTTCAGCATCTACAACATTCATTTTGATCTAATGATATTCTAAGAATGCATCCAAGAAGCTCATAACTGAATGTCTCATGGTTGAATTTACTACTGCATTGATCTGTGGCAATATAAGGGGTGGTTATCCCTGGGCAAGCCGCATTCAAGTTGGTGAAGTCCATGCACATCTTCCACTTATTTTTTATCTTGCAAACTATCACCACATTTTCTAGCTGATTTGGATATTATGCTTCATGGATGAAGTTTATGTCAGTAAAGGGATGAATTTTGTGTCAAAGTGTTCTTGAATATCATGTCGGATTGATTCATCAAAGGTGTTTGATAGATTTTGCACTTTTTGTTTGATGGGTCTTGTGTTAAGATTGATGTCGAGTCTATGAAAAAGGATGTTGATATCAACTCATTCATTTCATTTGTACTCCAGAAGAATACATTTTGGTGATCCCTCAGGGTTGAAATCAGTTGTTAGGTTATAATTGATCTGGAATGTTCACATGCATTCGTCCTTAGAGAAAGGCACTCACTCGGTTGTCTCAATAGTCTCCAAATTGGTGCCTTTATTTGCATCTTGTTTGAGGACATTCTCTTCTACATTTTTCATAGCTTGTGGGTGACATTTTTGAGATTGGACCATATCTCCTTAAATAGTGATGATTTCTCCTATTCCAAGCAATTTGACAGCTACATGATAGGTGAAAGTTACCACTTTGAGCTCATTAAGTATAATTCTATCAAAGATGGCTTTTTAAGTAATCACAACATCAATTATTATGAAATTCTCCAAGATTTTATATTGCTTATCTCTTTCTCCCCAAGTTACTGACAGGGATATGACTACACGGGATTTATTTCTCTCACTGGAAAATCCATACAGTGGTCCAAAAGTATGTTTCTATTGAGTGTTCGTCATATTCATCTTCTAAAACAAAATTTCAAAGACGATGTTGATGGAACTCTTTGTATGAATTAGAATGCTTCTAATTTGGTGATTGCCTATCACCACAGATAAAATGCTAGCATCATTGAAAGGATTCAAATTGTCGGGTAGGTAACTCATGAAGCTCATTGATAGATGAATCGGGGTAGCTACTTTAGTCAGATTGGTGGAATGGAAGTCTCATGCTTCTAACTGCTTCAAGCTTAGACGCGGTAAGGCCTCAAGCCCATTCCTACAAAAAATGGCAGGTAAGACTCCGACAATATGTATGATTAAGCACCTTCAGTAGGTGCTCTTTTCTTTCTTTTGAGTGTTGGCCTCCAACCCAATGAACTCTTTAAACTTTTTTGCTTAGATTAACTCTTTGAGCAATCTTCGAAGATGATGACATTGTTCAGCGTCATGCACGTGATCACGATGATAAGCTCAATGGTTCTTGGGATTACATTTGAACTCTCCCGGCTTTCATCAAGGGTAGTATTTTAAGGAATTCTTTATTTTAGATGGCCTCTATTATTTCATTCTTTGAAACTCAACAGAAAGGCTTCTATTTTGAAGGACATAGGTACATCACGCTTCCTCTCCATTCACCTAATGATTAGTCTTCTGTAAGGTTGCTCTAGTTACTTTTGATGAGGATGTCTTTCAGGAAAACTTTGATGGTCTCTTCGTATGAATTGGTTTCTGGACCCCTGGTGCTTGCAAAAAGTTATTTTCTGGAGTATGTCCTCTGTCTCTTTAGTTATAAAGAGACTCCAGAAAGAGTTGTACTCTTCAACTAAATATGATCACCAAATAGCTGCAATTGTTCAGCCAATTTTTTTTGGATTTGCAAGCTAAGTACATATCAGAATGGGCCATCATGTATACTCTAAGTGAGTGACATATGAGCAACGAAAGAAAAGATCTTTAATGTCTAACTTCTCCAACTATAATCGAGTAATAAATCTCCTCAAGCTTTAGGATGGAGCTTTTTTGGATCTTCAGTAAAGCTTGAGAACTTCTCTTTAGCTTCTAAGCACAAAAAAATTAAGTTATGAACATTTGTTTTACTTATCAAAGGAAGTAATAACTTCTACCAGCAAGTTATTGAACCATTATAGACCTAACTCTTTGAGCTTCATAAGAGCAAATTACATTTTAGGGTGTCATTTATCACAATAAATATAATTTTGATTCAAAGAATATTTTGTAACTTGTGAGATATCCTTTATAGGAGTCTAAGGAAGGGATCATGAACTTCCTAGGTGGATCAGCATCAACAGTTTCCATTGAGAAAGTATTCTCCATTGACCTTTTTCTTCTTTTCCTCCTTCTATCTTTGTCTTTGAAAGTATCAAAAGTCTTCTCTCTAGGGACGTATGATTCATCATCTACATCCTCTTTCTTTTCTATTGTCACAACTAGAGCTATCCTTGCCTATTTTCACTATAGTTCTTCTTTTGGAGATTGGATTCCTGGTGGTTTTCGTCTTCATGTTATCAATCATGATGATCATGTATGACTTCTCGAATGATATCTGGAACGAGTCTCGATACCTCTTGCCTTACTTCTCCTAAAATCTTCTACATTTTCTCTTATAATTCATTCATCTGTTTTAACACAAATTTCCCTTCGTTCTCCTTTATCTCAAAGATCATCTTACTAGATCATAATATGAGATTCTCGCTCACCGCACCTTTTAGGATGTTGAATTCTTTTTAGGACGTATGGTCTCGTAATGTTTATGGGTTTATAAAATCTAGGAGAGACCTTATAAAGGAGGTAGAAAGGAGGTGAGAATCTTAAAGTGTGCATTGTTATTGATGGTGATGAGAAATGAAAGAGAAAGAGAGAGCGTACCTTCCATCCTTTTTTTTCCTATTTATATCTCCTAGAATGTACTTGTCCTCGTAGGGATACAAATAATATGCAAATGCTATGTTGTTGACTATGTTGTATGGAGTATGTTAAGACTCATTGTTATAAGTTCTTAGGTGTGGATATCGTGCAATTAATAAATAGACATGAACGATGATGGAATAGAGCTTTCCTTCCTCCTGTCATGAAGGACTGCTCAAGGAAATTGATGACATAACTTGATGGATGTAGGCTAGCTCGATTAGGGAGCTCACCAGATGGGGGCGAACTCGACAGAATAGCTTGAGGAATATGGGCGAACTTGATCGGAGAAGCTCTCTTGAATACTCAACATTGGTGAGTTTGGCTGAAGGAGCATGCATGATTACTTACATGCTTGGCAGATGAGACCGTCGATTAGGGAGCTCACCAGATGGGGGCGAACTCGATAGAATAGCTTGAGGAATATGGGCGAACTTGATCAGAAAAGCTCTCTTGAATACTCAACATTGGCGAGTTTGGCTGAAGGAGCATGAATGATTACTTACATGCTTGGCAGATGAGACCTCCAAACCCTTCTAGGAGGCAAGCCTGGTAGTTGTCACCTCCAAGGGCATGAATAGCATGTATTACTGGTTCGATCAAGATCAGTTAGCTTCAAATGCATCATGAGTGCTTGATTCATTAGGCAAAAAAGCCTCATTTAGTAGTTCAACTTTTCTATTGCTTTAACAATCAATTTTTTTTTTATATATAATAAAAGATAGTTAGAAAAGTTTTAGTCAATATAAATCTTGATCATTAAATCAAATTCAAATTACATAGTATTTATAATATAATTTAAAAGTTGTCGTAAAATCTTGATCATTAAATCAAATTCAAATTACATAGCATTTATAATATAATTTAAAAGTTGTAAAAAATGTAATGCCATGAACCAATTCATTCTTAGGAAGGAATTCACTCAAAAAATTTACAACTAAGGAGAGAGAGAGAGAGAGAGAGAGAGAGAGAGAGAGAGAGAAAGGAACAAAATTCTACCTTCTATTTTATTACTATTTTTTACATATTATATACGCTAAATATCTTCATTCACCCATTAACACCTAATTCAATTTTAATTTTTGCAGCGCATATAGATTGAAGACAATATTTTTCGCATCATGCACTTCAACGCACACTTCCAATTTGCCTAGGCCAATATGGTCATGCATGTTCATTGAACCTGGACGCCTTCATCATAGGTTCAATGCACATGGACGTAATATTACCCTTATAGGCTAAAATGGGCTACATCCCAGCCCAAATATGTGTTACTGGGCCAGCTTCTGCCAACGCGGGCGAGCCCACACAGGCTCCACAGGGTATATCCTCACGAACTTTTTTTCCCCCCCATTATTTTTCAATTAATTTAGTGATAAAATAACCACTGGGAGGCATCTCACCAACGAATGTTCCCTTATTCCTCAATTATTTGATTGTTTTATATAATTAGTTTTGTTTATTATATAAAACATTTTTTATAGGTTTATGTGATATCATAATTTAAGCATTTAAAACATAATATTTGATTTCGCTCGAGTAATTATATGTAAATGTTTTTTTATCCAAAAAATAAGGCTTTTATAAAAAGATTACATATATTCAGTAAAATGGTATATTAAAATTTCTTATTTTGCCAATTTACAATTTATTCAATTTTAAAGTATCTTTATTTTATAAATAAAACTAATTATTAAAATAAAATAATATGTCAACATAAATTAGAATGGAATTTCAATATATATTTTCACATAAAATTAAATATAAATTATTTTAAAAATAAAATATCTACGTGCATTTAGAATTCGAGAAATATTTACGTAAGACGTACGTAGAGCTGAGTGAGTCTGTTAGGTTACAGAGAGGGTATTGAGAGTTATACTCGTGTTATACCCCGCTTAACCTCCATGTAACCTACCTGTAACTAGTAAGTTCAACGCTTAAGTTTTCATATATTTGTAGGTTACAGGAGGTATAACGCGGATATAACCCTCAATATCCTCCCTGTAACCTAACTGATGTATGCAGCACTGCGTACGAAAAAACGCTTGTCATTCCATTTAAATAAAAAATAATAAAAAAAAAAACTTCACTGATTTCTGTTGTCTTCTTCCCTCTGCAAAAATGATGACATTCTGAACACTACATGTTAACACTTTTTCAATCTTCCGCACCCATTAAATCCCACTCCGCCTTATAAAATCATAACCATCTCATCCCCCCCTTCCTAATCGCTCTCTCTACCTCCTACCGGCGGCAAGCCAGTAACCTGCAAATGGCCGTATTCATAAGGACGAAGGGGGTAACCGATCCCCTAGACGAGCGAGTTCGCGCGTGCCTCCGCGGCGTTCCTACCGGCTATGCCAGTAGCGGTAGCGAGCATGACGGAGTCGTCTCCGAAGTCTCTGCTTCTCTGACCTCATTCTGGACTTCCTTGAACCAGAGTATACCGGCGATGAACTCGATAAAGCCGAATCCGGCGAAGATCCAAATTTAGATGACGAGGCCGCCATTGAAAGAGCATCCGAACAATCAAAAAAGCTCCGCCAACTTTTAGATCCGTCATTGGAGTCCAATTCTTTCCGCTCTCGGCTTAAATCGGAGGTGGAGTCGGCGATTCGGCTAACCGGATCGGCAATCCGACGTGCGGTAATGGGGCATTTAAGGGAAAAGGGTTTCGATGCTGGGATCTGCAAGGCGCGGTGGGATAGCGCCGGCGGATTAACGGCGGGGAGCTATGAGTATATCGATGTTATTGATGCGGGTGCCGCAGAGGAAGGCGATCAGAGGTACATAGTTGATTTGGGATTCGCGGCGGAGTTTCAGGTGGCGCGAGCGACGGATGAGTATGAAAGAGTGATTGGAGCTTTACCTAAAATTGCGGTGGCTCGGCCGGAAGAGATTCGGGGGGCCCTGCGAATCATGGCAGAGGGGGCGCGGCGATCGCTGAAGAGGAGGGGTCTGTGCGTGCCTCCGTGGAGGAAGAGGAAGCACATGATGGCCAAGTGGTTGGGACCATACCGGAGAACGGTGAACTTGATTCCGGCAAACGCCGGGTCGGAAGGAGGGGGGGAGGTAAAATGTCGGGCGGTGGGTTTCGGCGCGCCAAAGATCGCCGGAGCGTCGATGAAACCGGTGGCGATGGAAGAGAGGGAAAGGTAATTTTTTGGTAATTGCACGGTTCTGTTCTACGCGGGGAAGCGCAATAGGGTTGGCTGTGTAAATAATTTTTTGTTCTTGATTTTTATTTTACATTGTATTTTTATTTTTTTTCAGAAAAATTATCTCATATTTTTTTATTATTGAAATTTAGGGGCAATTATATACATTATGCCTGGTGGTTGAACCTCTCTGTTTTTTTAGGAGATAAACTTATTATAAAAATGGATTAATTAAAAAAATAAAATATAATTTAAAATTAAAAAAATTGTATTTCATTATCATTAAACAGTATTACAAGCATTTCAATTAATTTTTTATTTTTATAGAATCTAAAATAAGTAATTTCATTTTTTAATGAAAATTTTGTATTAAATATAATTTCATGAAAGTATAAAATTTTATGTGAAACTCAAACTAAATAAAAAATAATTATTAAAAAAAGCTAATAAATACATATATTTAAAATAATTAATAAATAAATTTATACCTTTAAATTAATGATAATTTTATCTCAAATTTTTATTTTTTAATGTGGATCACTCAAATATAAGAAAAATTTCAAAAAATTATTACAAATATCTATTAGGAGCATACAATAGGAAAGTTTTTTTTAAAATATAGGGGCATTTATATACATATCACCCAAATTTTAAATACATGCACATCTAACATATAAATTTCAATTTTTACATTTATAACATCCAAATTTTCCATATCATATCGAAAGCATCATCATTTTAGTTTTTGTGTAATCAAAATATAAGCCGGTATGTATGTAAAATTTGAAGTTTAGGTGTTAGATATGTAAATATATAAGAATTGAGAGATATGTTTGTAAATTTTTCAGGAAGTCCAACACGAAGGTATTTGTGGAGTGGGATATTATGGGAAGCAAGTGACAAAAATAATGTTGGGGTAATTTAGTCCCACATTGATTTGCTGACTAATAGTGTTGTTTAAATTTAAAATGGGTGTAGTCTACTCTTTTCGAGAACACGTAGGCATGCAAGCAAGTGACATTTTTTAATAACAATTTTAAGAAAACTTTAAGGGTCTGTTTGGCGCAGCTTTTCAGCTGCAGCTGTGGTGTCCTAGAAAACAATTGTGGGAAAGCTGACTGTCTGTTTGGTGTAGCTACTTGAAAACAGCTGTGGGACAGCTTTTTCTGGAGAAATGACCAAGCTGCTCCTGTTTGCTAAAACTATTTAAAAATTATTATGTATTTAAAATATACATGAGTACGTTTAACATTTATATAAAGTTAATTAGTTTTGTTCTTATAAATTGGAAACATGAGAATGTTAAATGGCCCGTCAATGGGCTTTTCAATTAATAAATTTAGGCGAGTCCCAGCTTAAATATTTTTTGGGGCGAAATAATATAATTTAGAGCGGGTAAATACTTAAATTATATTCTTTAAAAAAAAAATCAAATTTCAGTTGCCCCTCTTAACACTAAGGGCAACGGGCGACATTTTGAAAATACTGTAGTACTGTTTGTTTTTCACGTCTATACCGTGTTTTAAAATCCGGCGGTTTCAAATTTGTGAGTAACATCGCTCGCAGGATGATTCTCACGGGTCGTGTTCCTTGTCGCATATTACTCTTGAATTACTCCGCTGCCCTCACATTCGAGCTCACAGCCTAGCCGCTCCTTGCTTCTTCACGAGGAACTCTACCCTAGGTAAAGGCCACGTTCCTTCCTTCTCTTCCAGGTAATTTTATGTGTAGTGCATTGAGAGAATTTAACACTTGATGACCTTTTGAGTCATTCATTATTAGGAGTTTTTCCGTATAAAATTGATGGAATTATCACCATTTCCACACATATGATGAGTCTTCTCCTAAATAGTCTTGTTAATCTAATTGTCAAAATTTAAGCCTGTCACTGTTAACACTTTCATGAGATCAATATCTACATCTTGTATATTCTAATCGTGATCGAAGGCATCACCGGTGGCGGGCACTACCAGATTGCTATTAGTTGTCTACATTTGCCCGAGTTCATGATAGGGTACGATTCTCGACTGTCCATTATTGATGGCTATGAGCATGCCATCACTCAGCAATTTAAAAGTCTGATGACATTCAAGTAGGGTTGTCAAAACGGCTCGTTGTTCGAGAACAACTCGTGTTCAGCTCGTTAAGAAGCTCGTGTTCGGCTCGTTCGCTAAGTTAACAATATTTGTTCGTTCATGTTCGGCTCGTTTTGGCTCGAAATACTACTAATCAATTATATATATATCTTTGATGAGGTTGACTACAAGGCTACAAAGATTTATAATCAATTAAAAGTATTAATGAAGAAGATAGAATAAAAATTATTAAATTAGATTCAAATGATGTTTTAAATCTTGTCTCAATCCTTAACATCTGATGGCTACGTGATTAGGGTTGTCAAAATGACTCTTTGTTCATGAACGCCTCGTGTTTGACTTCGACAACGAGCCGAACACAAACACACTTTTTGAGCTCGAAATATAAACGAGTTCGGCGCGTTTACACCCCTACATTCAAGATCATAAAGCAATACAATCCATTAGACTTCTAGAGAAAATGCTTTCTAATTGTGGTTGTTAGTGATGATTATTTTGAGATACGGGTCTTCTGAATGAAAATTCATTGAATAAAGATTCTTTTTTTTTTCCAAGAGAAAAGCAGAGTTTTTTCTCCAAAATGTAAGGATCAATGCAATGTAACTTGCATGGCATGAGAACCACATCAATTGTAACTTTAATTGTAATTTTAATAATTTTTTTTCGTTATTTATCAATTTTAATATTCACTGTTAAGTGAGTACTATTTCATTTTTTTTTACTGTTCTATATTAATTTTCTGCTCCTGCAGTATCGAATATTTTGACATCACAGTTATGTTATAAACAACATTACTTAACAGGGGCATAATGATCATTTATCCACAAACAGTTGCAAATCAGCTGCCCCAAACAGTCAGTCAGCTTATCAAGATAAGTCGTTGATCAACAACTTATCAAGATAAACTGCTTATCTAGATAAGCTGGATAAACTGTAGCTGTCCCAAACAGACACTAAGTTGTTCCACCCATGTTGCACCCAAAATATTCTTTTTTACAAATCTGGCAGCCTCTTCCATCCATTTTTCACATTCTCACTCAAATATAAAAATTCATGATAAAACACATATTTTTCATTTTTATCAAATGCTCAATCATTTGATCGTGGCAAGCATAAATACATTGGTTCGGTAGTTCAAAAATATCATATGGGTGCGCGATTTTATAAATAACATTATTTTTTATGCTATTTATGTAATTATCCCTAAAATTTATCAAAAATAGAATTTTAATTAGATTATTCTCACATATTTTTTTAATAACATGAAACATTTTTACATAAAATTGACCTTGAATAAATCATAATTCTATTATTATACACGTGATGCACATAATATTCAAAAGTGAAGTAGGTTTTTTTAAGATTTTCTACTTGAACATATATAATGTTAGATTTTCAAGTTGATACTTTTTTATTGGAAGATTTACATACAATTCACACATTTTAATGTATTTATATATCTTGATACGTCATAAAAAAATCTTATCATCTTATATAAATCTCAAGATGTTTGGCACGGATCTTGAGGCTTTTTTGGGCGAGAAACATTTTGGCTCAAATGAAAAATCGTCCAGAACTCTGAATTCAGCATACTTAAGGTTAAAATGACCAGCTCGACCAGACACCCAATGACACTAAAATTGTTCAATTTGAGTTAAATCAAGCTTGCATCAAGCCGTTAAACCACTTTTGAAAGCTTTGAGTGATCAATTGGAAGACACTTAAATATAGCAAGCTCAATGCCGAAATAAGCATCACTATGAGAAATATCCAACAAGCTCGATATCACTAAATTTTGACATCATAAAGACACTTAAATTTCCATAAAATATCTTCCAATCAAGGGAATCATTCTGGGCCGTCAGAGGATTCAATCCCAGACTTTACAAATAGAGTCTTAATCTATTTATGAAAGGGGAATAAAAGCCGAAGACCTAAGCCTGGAGCCGTATCAAGATAAAAAGGAACCTATTTCTGGTGATGTTATAGACTGAAGACCCGACAATCCCTTCCTCCACAGTTGTCGATCACTATCGACCACTGCATGTCGGTCGTCATCAACCATTGTCGGTTGCCCTCTACCTGTGGCCATTGATTAACCATGTAGAGTGACGATGTACTTTTCAACAAAGTCGTGGAGTGACAAAGCACCTACAAAGCAATATAGAGCCCTAAACATCGTGCAACGGAGTGCCCCAAAGATGGTGCATCTATGTTCCGACACCAGCTCCCAACCATTTTATGATGAACCCTTATCCGTACAAATAATTTACTTGGATAATGTACTTGGAATAACTTTGTAACCCTTTCTCATATGTAGGATAAGGGTTTATATTTATACTCACAAGCTTATAGTGGATCATTCTAACGAGGCTGCGCCTCATGATTTTTTTTCCATTTTTGAATTTTCAATATAAAAATTTCTGTTGACTTTATCTACTAATTTTATTGTACATTATTGTGTTAAAATTTCATTTAATGCAAAGATGCTAAAAAATCAGTATACCATCTCAAGTCTTCAGGCACACAATTGTGGCGTCGTATGTGTGAAAAAAGTCCCACTACCTAATGACTTGTGAAAATTGCTGACACTACAGGAATTTAGTTTATTACTGACAATCAAATGACGTCAACAATAATGGATAAACAGTAGGTAATATATTTACCGATGGTTAAGCGATGACAAAATCGACGTAGAAAAAACATTTATCAGTAATAGAATTGCTGATGGATTTAGCAACGGTTTGCATTAACCAGAAATTATCTGACGTGTCATAACAGTCATTATTGATCCAAAACATGTCATGTTTAACCGTAACTTGACTGACAGTTACATAAACAACGCTTATGTCCATAGGAAAAGTGACGCACTTTAGTTGGAAAAGTGTTGTGGTTCAGTCGGTAAGATGTCGCGAGCCGTTAGTTAACGATGGGAATTTATCGACGGTTTTGGCCATAACAAAAGTGCAGCACTTTGTCCAGAATTTCCGATGGTCTCGATTGACCATCAGAAAATCTTTGGTGTATAATCAAGTGGTCATAAAATTGTCGAAAACATGTATTATTAGAAAAAAAAAATAAGCCTTCTTTCAACGCTGCAATCTGCACACCTACAATCATAACAACGCAATCAAAACACACACAACACAGTAACAAACTAATTAACGCATAAATCATATGCATAAATTAAAAGAAATTAAATAAATTGTCTAACTGAAAAATGAAATAATATTTTCCAACAATAAATTGTTTAATACACAAACAAACAAAAAATAACTCCTGCTCATCCTTCTCATCCTTCTGTGTCTTCTTCTCATCATCATCATCCACACCCTCATCCTACACTAGCTCATTCCTTTTTTGTTGTTCAGAAAGCAGCACCGCTTTGGCCTATGCCCTCATCTTCAATCTCATGGTGGCTATCTGGGTAGCAACCTCAACAACAACCTGGAGAAGCATCTCCTCCTCATGTAAAGCAGAAGTGGATGCACTGGATGTGCTAGAGAACAGGTAGGCATCATAGATTGGCACCTCTGAGCTCAACCAATATCCCCTGCTCTTCTTCTTCCTGCCAACAGATAACCTGACCCGTAATTACACAGTTATATAGTTTCTTGGCCAAAAACTTGACTTGGTTTCTTTAGGTGGTAGTGTGCAAAATAAATATGTTATAGAATTTAGATTTTGATTTATATTTCACACACTAAGAATTCTATGCAATTATATGTATCTTTTCAAGTAATATAGAGTTTTCTTTAAAACCTAGAGTATCGTCCCACAGAGAAGCGGGGTAAGAAATCGCTTAGGCTAATTCTAGTATATTACTGTCATGTCTTGATTTGGAATTTTGAAAAGTTTGATTTTCCTAAATTCACTAATTTACATCTAAAATAAAAGTTAACTAAATTAAATAAAAACCTAAACTAAGGAGGCTGAATGAATTTTGGAAAATTCTTATATAATTAAAATCTCTTTTCCCTTACAATGAGATCATAATGAGTGTATGAATGAAATGTTTAAAGATTAAAGTATAGTTTTGTGTCAAATAGGAGCAATCATATTTTTTACCCTCTTCTGAGGGCATAAATTCTTTGACTAATCTAAAGTAAGTTCCTAAATCGCAAATTATGCTAGATAGGTTCAAGCCTCTCACCTTTAGATTCCACTATGCCCTCTCTAGGTTCCAAACTTTAAAAAAAATTAGTAAGGGTTCTAGCCTGTCACCCTAGTATCACCAATTTATGCCCATCAAAATTTATCTCCCTATCTATTTGTACTAATCCATGGATTACCTTCTCACCCACAAGATTAATGTGATTCTTACTAGTTGAGAAACACATTTCTCTTCCGGTTCATTATGGATTCACAACAAATTTTTACAAACCAATTTATCAGATCAAATATATAAATTAAGTACGAAGTAATGAATCATCACAAGTATGTAATAATAGAAATCTTAAACAACTCTAATTCTGCACATGATTAATTCTCATCATAAGGAGAAAAAGTAAGGAAAACTACTCACTAAGAATGGAGAAAACACATGGATTCTTCATTGCAAATGACAATGAAATCTGATGCCCTCTAGAATGTACGCGTACATATATGTGTAATTACTTCAATTTCAATCTCCAGAGACAAAACCAAGTACCTGATTCGACCCGTAATTACACAGATATTTAATTTTATGATAAAAAACTTTATTCAATTTAATTATGGCAACTAGTATGTAAAAAAGAATATGTTGTAGTTTAAAATTTAATTGATAGTTCACGCATTAGAGGTATGATGTGCCCCTAGTGTGTTCTATTTTTCTGCGTATTTTATGTCAATTTAAATTCCCAGTAACAGTGCCAAAAACTTGACCCGTCCCGAAACTACGCAGTAATTTAGCTTCCAAAATATGGTAAAAAACTTAACCAAATTTATAATTAGTTGTTAAAATCAAAATGATAAAATAGTTCACACACTAGTGGTTTTACGCAAGTGCACATATCATTTCAAGTAATATAGGGCTTTCTTTAAAAATCTCATTATCAATCTCATAGAGAAGCGAAGTAAGAAATCCCTTAGGCTAATTCTAGTCTACTACTATCAAGTCTTAGTTTGGAAGATGAAAATTCTTATGATAATAACATGAATCACAATATTCAAACTATAAAAATTAAAGTAAGAAAGACAAGTTAAAATGGGTTTAATGAATGCTAACATAAATCTAACTAAAAGAACTAAGTTCACTAAATTAACTTCTAAAATTCAAAGTTAAATTTACTAAGATTAAACAAAGTTTTGTGACGAAGAGTTCAAATTTAAGAAAACATCCTTCCCATTTACAATGAGTACATGGTTAATGGAGTAATTAAAATTATTTAAATTATATATAAAATTGTATTGTGTCAAATAGAAGCAATTCTATTCTTCATCATCTGTCAAGTGCATAAAGAACAATTACTAATCCAAGGTTTGGTCCCTAATTTCGTAGTTAGATTAGAAGGATATCGGCTCTCACTCCAAAGCCCTGAATTCTCCCTCGCTGGAGAGCTAACAATCTCGCATTAGTTTTCAATCAATTGGACCAAATTGGGGATTTTAATCTGTCACCTTAAAATCTCTAATTTTGTATCCAACAAAGTATATTTCTCTATTTATTTGTATTCAACCCCATGGATTACATTCTTACCAATGAAATTGAATGTGACTCTTACCTTGTTATAGAAAGCATAGCTCTTTCGGAACTTATGTTTCCCAACAAATTTTAACATTTCAGTTGGTCAAATCAAAAAGTAAATGAAGATCAAAGTTTGAATCATCACAATTTATTGACATTAAAAACTATATGAAACAAAATCAATTCTTCACAAAACCAAATCTCATTGTAGGAAGAAAAATAAAGAAGACTACTTAGAATTCATGAGAAGAATACGAAAAAAAAAACAGATTTCACATATAAAAATAAGTTTAGAAAACAAAGAAAGAAAATAACACAACTTATCTCACACTCCTTCTCAAGAAAATCCCTAGAAGTTCCCTTTAAGCACTCTCTCTTTACAATCACACTCAATTCTCTCCTAGAAATGTAATGAAGAAGAAATCTCTCACCTTCCCTCTCCTCTTACAACCTTAGAAGAAAATTCTCTCTTCTCTAAAGTCTTCCTCTTACTCTCACGCCACACTCATACCTTAGACTCCTCTCCTTTTTAAATATACTCCTTCTCTTTTTAATTAGTGGCTACCTCCTCTTAAAAAGAATTCAAAAATCCCTCCAAATTCTCTCCAAAAGTCACACCTTTTTTTGAATCCAAAAAGACATGTCCATTCATTCAAGAGATATATCCATTCATTAAGAGCTTTCCAAAGTGTTTAGATGCTTTGAATAACTCCATATGGAGTTTGAATCATTTGGAGCCTTGAAAATTTGCTCAAAATTCTTCCCAAACCTCCTTAATCCGTCTTATATAGTCTCTGGTGCCTCAGGCACTAGCTCTCTGGATTTTGGTGCCTCAGGCGCCACCCTGCAAGAACTCCATCGTTTCGCCTCGTTTCAGTTGCATTTGGCTCCTAGCAGATATACCTACAAAATAAGCAAAAAAATAACTTTTATTTAAAGTGTAATTTCATTAAAAAATATGTGAGAAATGTAAATTAAATTAAGCATAGAAAGACATATTGAAATGTGCCAAGTCCGAATTTTCTTTCTTGCTTTTTTTTTAGTCCAAATTGCACCATTTTTACTTCATTTGCTCCAAAAGTCCATTTCTTGTACCTGAAACAAAAAAAATGCAAAATATCTTCTTTTAAAGTGTAATATCATTAAAAATCATTAAAATTGAGCATAAATTATATATGAAAAACTAGGTAATTTTTAGGCATGTCAAGGTACTACGCAAATGCATGTATCGTTATAAGTAATATAGGGTTTTCTTTTAAGACCAGAGTGTCAATCCCACAGATAAGCGAGATAAGAATCCCTTAGGATAATTCTAGTCTACTACTGTTAGGCTTAAGTTTGGAATAAAGATTAAGGGTGTTTTTCTAATAATGACTCCTAAATACAAACCTAAATCTAAAGATAAACCTAAATCTAAAGATAAACCTAAATTGAGAAATTGGTTTGGAGCATTTTAAGATGTTAAAAACTACATTTCACGTGTGACGACCAAGAAAATGAGTAAGAATGGAATGCTTAAAATTTAATGTGACTAGTGACAAATAGAAACATACCTATACTTTACCTTCCTCCAAGTGCATAAAGAACATTGGTTAAACTAAAGTCAAGATTCCTAATTTATATTGTTATATTGAGTAGATTATAGCCTCTCACATTCAGATTACCCATTATGCCCTCTCTATAGAACTAACAAAGCCTTAGGTTCTAAACTATAGACAAAATTGGTTAAGATTTTAGCCTGTCACCTAGAATCACCAATTATATGCCCATCAAAACTTATCTTCATATCTATTTGCACTCCCCTTAGAACTTGGCTCCCCTCCATCCTAAAGGTTAGTGTGGTTTCCCTTAGGTGAGGGTTACACCCTCTTCTAGATCCTAATGTAATTAAAAAAATTTTAACATTACAACATGCATAAATTGTAATGTAAATGAAGTTCAAGTGAAATTCCATCAAAATACTGAAATAAGAGTATTTCTATGAAAATATAAATTCCTAAACATTCATCCAATTCATTACAAAAGAAAAGTAAAATAAAGATGATGACATAAGCATTAAAAGAATTGATAGAGTTATATAATAAATTATGCACCAACAAGGAACATGTCTACCTACCCTCTCCTCAGTGTATAGGTACACTTAGTATTCTATTAGTTTTACACAACTAGTTGTCCCCTGGAAGCTCCTAATAGAAACATGTCATGAATTATATTTTCTTAAGACTTACATTGCGGCCTAAACTACTTCACCATAGCCAACCAAACAATCTGAGTGCACTCAAGTTACGAGATCATCGCTCTCCCGAGTCTTAGTCTCACTTACAAAAGATTTTAACATAACCTATTGTCACTTATGTTATGTCATTGAAGCAAAGGAGATATTACTCATCACATGGAAATAAAAATTATTCTATCATAAAACAAATTTTCTTACTCATGTCACTATTTCATATCAAAAGAAAAGAGAAAGGAAAACTACTCACAAAGCATGGATAAAACACAACAGAAGAACTTCATTAAATCAAACCAAATCCACTAGAAAATGTTTGCAACAATTACAAGATAATGAAGAACACAATATTTAGTTTTCTCCCTCGAAAGAAAGATGAAATTCTCTCAAACAAAGCCTCCTACCGATCTATGCAATGCTTGTACACTTCCTTACATATATCTTTCAAAATTGCCCATCAGAAAAAGTAAAAATCTACATTCCCACTACTATCTATGACCTTTGGGCATTCTTGGAGTTTCCAAGAGTTTGAAATGCCAAATGGTTCCTTCTCAAGTGCCAAAACGTGCCATATAACTCCTTGGAGCGTCTAGAAACCATCTCGGATAGTTTATGGCACCCACACCCCAAAATGTGGTGCCATGGCGCCAGAACTGGGTGAGACAGGCGCCTATGGCCACCCTACTGGCAGCACCCCAGTTTTGCTATGTTTAGCCCCGTTTTAGCTCCAATTCGCTCCAAGTGTTATACTTACAAGATAAACATGAAAATAACATTTCCTTAAAGTGCAATTTCATTCAAAAACATGTGATAAATGTAAAGGAGATTAAGCATAGAAAGACATATCAAAATGTGTCAGATCAAAATTTTCTTTCTTGCTCGATTTGACTCCAAATTGCACCATTTTTGCTCCGTTCTCTCATAAAATCCATTTCATGTACCTGAAACCAAAAATATGTAAAATACCTTCGTTTAAAGTGCACTATCATTAAAAGCGAGCATTAAATGTATATAAAAAGGTTGAACATTTTTAGGCGTACCAGTTCTCTCAAACTTAAATGTTACTTGTCCTCAAGTAACACTACAACTTTAAAAATAAGTTCATTTGTGTTAGTAGGTTTCTTTAAGATGACCTAAAATTTTATTCTAGAAATTTTATAGTCCAACTTAGAAGAATTTCCAATAAATTAGATGATATCTAAGGTATCATAATATTTTGTATTAAACTCAGGAATCTAGATTTTCTATTTTATTCAGAAATAATTGAAATTTTTCCAAACTCTGGATTCTTAGAAAAATATTAATTTGAGAATTTATGATTTTTTTTAAAAAAATAATTTTACTAATACTTTCTAAACTTAAGCTTAGGATTGATCCTTAGTTTTCTTCCTTTGAAAGATTTAAGTGAAATCAATTTTTAGTTAGGTCATAATTTTCAAGCTTTTCCCCACATATTTTCTTTTTCTTTTCTTTTTCTTTTCTTTCAGAATTTTTTTAATCCTTACTCTTTTATGTGAGGATTACTATATCTGGATAGGGTTTTGAATTTAACTATTCCTTTTCTAAAGTTAAAAACTTATTTTATATCCTTAGCTTAAAATGTAGTATTAGAAAAAACAAATTTAATAGAGTATAATTTTTTTAAAAGATATTCTTCTAACAATCCTTAATTTTTCAAAAATTCAATTTTTCCTACTATAAATAGTAATATCATTTCCCTCTATTTTCTACTAAACTTCTTAACTTTAATTTCACCCTTTTTACAAAAGTCCTTACTAAGTTTTCCTATTAACATTTTTATAATTAAACTTTTAGTAATCTTAAAATGACTCCTCCACTTAACAAAAATCATTTTTCAAATAAAATTTATTTGTAGTATGTTTTAAGACAAGTAAAGTTTAACTTTGAATCTTATGTTATTCCCCCCCTAAACTTGATTATTTAAATATTTTACACTTAACTCCATAAAATGTAGCAGGAAGAAAAAGTAAAACCTGAATCTACCAGCTGCTAAAACATCCTATCAAATTCATATACATGCATATTCATGATAGAATGACCGCAGAAGAAAGTAAATCTAGTTAAAAACATGCTTGCAATAATATTAAACCAAAACGAAGTATACTAACTGTGAAATTTATTTTTATTCCTCCCCTCCGGTACGAAAAATGAAAGCGGGAAGAAAAATAGTTCAAAAATTATATCTACCACAAATGTTTATCAGAAATATTTACAAGTATTCATCACGACAGAACAATTTGCAACAAAAAGTAAATCTAAACTATACATGCCAGAATAAAATTGACTAAAGAAAGGTCTAACAAACATGGCAGGTATCAGCATAATTAATTCCTTTATATTGTTATAACACAAACAAAAACACACTTGATAAATGAGGTTAATTCTTCCTTTAGCTCTCACTACCTTACTGTCAATTTCTAACGGAATCACCACACTAATTAATGGGGTACTTTTAAATGATTTTATATAGTCTATTCCCATAAACATGATTATCCTTGATTGTCGGAACAATTTTTAGGGGGGTCCTGTGGAAGCTGTCGGTCGCCGGAATTGGAATCATGTCGCCCACTTTAGAGGGACAATAAAAGAAAGTTTATACAACAATAATGAACAAACACTACTTATCTTTAATGCTTCCTCAAAACAAATCCCTTGTAGCCTCTTATGGACTCTTTCTCTCTTTACAAGACTCTTGATTCTCTCTTCAAAGATGTAGTGTTGACCTCACTTTTGGTTGAGGTTTAGTTTTTCTGCTTTACTAGCCTAAGGTCTAGCCATAGGACTTTCCTATTAACTATTCTTAAAAAATTGCAAAAGGAACTCTCACCATTAGAAATTCTAAACTCATATTTACTCAACTTGAAGTTCCACATAGTGGTCCTAACCTTTAGCACTTAGTAGGTGGGGTCATTATAAGGGAGCTCAAGGAGAGTTCTCATATGACTGTTTGACTTTAGAATTGACTTGGGAGTTGGGTTAGGGCTAAGGTAGGGCTAAGGCACTTACTTGCACTCACCTCACTCACAATCACTCACAAAATTTAAGCAATCACTCAGTACCCTAAACCCAAATTTGACTTTAATCTCTTAATTGGGAGACTCATGTAGATGGTCCCCTAAAGCTACTGGCCCTAGGCTAGAGTTTAGCTAAGACCAGTACATAGAGGACCCAAATGGGGTTTCCATTGGTTCATAGCTCATTTATGGAGGTTGGTACCTCAATTATACCAAAAATACTCAACTTGGCCTTTTTGCCCCTAAACTCTCCCAAATTATCTAAGTACTATTGAAACCCTAAATTTGGTCAAAATTTCCAAATTTACCAAAAATACCCAAATTTGTTTAAAAATCATTTCAAATCTTTTGAACCAAATTACCCAAAATTACCAAAAAAATTTGTCAAATTACCAAAATACCCCTCCTTGACCCAAAATTTCAAAAATTCCAAAAAAGTCCCAAAAATTTTCAAAACCTTTCAAATATTCCCAATTTTATTTTTCTTAACTACCACATAACCCAATTTGACCAATTTGACCATTTTGATCTAAGTTAAATCCCCAATTCTGTCCTAAATTGGTCATGTCTCAAAATTCCACCAAATTGATTGCCTTAGCCACAAAATTTCCACTCCATTCCTTCAAGGAAAATCTTCATAGCATCTCCCTTGATCATTTGGACCATTCATTTGAGCCAAATTCCAAGCCTAGCTCAACCTACAACCCTAAACCCAAAATTTCTTGACTTTGATCACTTGATCTTTTGGGAGACTCATGTAGATGGTCCCCTAAACCCACTAGCCCTAGACTAGGGTTTAGCTAAGACCAGCGCATAGAGGACCCAAATGGGGTTTCCATTGGTCCATATCTCATTTATGGTGGTTGGTACCCCAATTATACCAAAAATACTCAACTTTGCCTTTTTGCCCCTAAACTCTCTCAAATTACCTAAGTACCATTGAAACCCTAAATTTGGCCAAAATTCCCAAATTTACATAAAATACCCAAATTTATTCAAAAATCATGTCAAATCTTTTGAAAACATCCAAATTACCCAAAATCACCAAAAAACTGCCAAATTACCAAAATGCCCCTTCTTGGCCCAAAATTACAAAAATTCCAAAAATTTCCAAAACCTTCCAAATATTCCCAATTTTATTTTTCTCGACTACCACATGACCCAATTTGACCATTTTGATCCAAGTCAAATCCCCAATTTTGTCCTAAATTGGTCATGTCTCAAAATTCCACCAAATTGATTGTCTTAGCCCCAAAATTTCCTCTCCATTCCTTCAAGAAAAATCTTCATAGCATCTCCCTTGATCATTTAGACCATTCAATTGAGCCAAATTCCATGTCTAACTCAACCTAATCCCAAGTCTAGTCCAACATGCCCAAATTGACCAAAATCTTAAAATCCTTCAAATTGAGCTTCCAATTGAACTCCAAAATACTTCAATCCTTCACCAAAAATGTTATTTAAAATCATCTACGCAATGTTGATCAATCAATTGGGATCAAACTCATGGCTAGCCTAACCCAAACATAAGCTTTGGTCATTTGGACCCATATTGTACCCATGCACCAAAATTGGCCTAGCCACCTTAAAGCCACCAACTTTATGACTTCATAGCCACCAAACTCCTCCCAGGGACCAGGCTAAACCATGCAAAACCCACCAAAGCATGTTATGGACCAATGGATCCCCAAATTAAGATATTTTAATCCATTTTTTGTTTCAACTTGCAAAATCTCCCTCATCATCACTAACCCTTGGAGGTAAATCATAATTAAGCCTCCCCCTGGCTCATCTGACTTCCTGGCCACCTCCCCTAGCCTTGCCGGCCAGCTTAGTGGCCAGAAAATACCAAAACTGTGAGCCACCCCCAAAATTCAAACCCAATTCAAACCTAGAGTTCAACTCACCCTAATTAACCTTTAGAGCTTCTCTTCCCTCCACCTAAGCTTCACATTGCACCCAAATGGAGGCCATGACAGCCATCCTAAGCCAATTTTATTTAAACCTCACATCCATGGCCAATGAAGGAGAGCTGAAATTTTCTTAAGGAAACTCTGCCAAACTGCCCTCAGACTCCCTGAGACCTCCTCAGTTCAAGCCAGCCATTAGACCTCCTCAGTTCAAGCCAACCATTTTCCCCCACTGAGCTTCACTGTGGAAGCTCAATTTTAAGCTTGAATTTTTGTCAAAAACCAGGACAGATCTCTCCACACATCCATAGTGTATCAAACTTCAATTAAGTGTGCACACACCTTCCCCACAGTGAAATAAGTTGATTCCTCACAAAAGCCTCCTGAATAGCCTATAACCTAGCTCTAGACCAAACCTTAAAATTGAGCTTGGTCGAATTCATACCTAGACCATTTACCAGGGCACAAGGCTTCATCTTGATTGAGGTTGGTTGGAACCAATCGAAGCTACTACAACCATTTGATTGAGGCATCCCCTCTCAGATAAAGACATTAAACTTGAACCCTAATCCGAGCATATTTTCATTCTCAATATGTATTTATTGTATTTCATACCATATAATTCGTATAGATAGGTTCATCTTGAGTAGATGAAGCTCTAGGACCAAACCCCATGAGGTTTGTTAAGTCTAGAGGGAAGAACTTAAGGTTGTGTGGACAGTTCTCGGGTTAGCCTATTTGGGGACGATGACGGGGAGCCGTCTGATCACGCGTTTATCTCATTAACGGACGAGATGAAGCCGGACAGCGCTTCAGTTCATAAAGCGTGGGTCGAGTCAGCGGCTACATGGATGACAGCGTCCAACCAGAGCGCACCACGTGTGTTTTCAGAGCCGCCTAGGATCAGTCAGTGTCGCGCGTTTAAATAGATAAATAAGGTATGTCTGATCTTTAAAAATCAATATCTTGGTGTAGAAAAATCACAAAAATAAAATAAAAATACTGTCTTTCTCAGTGAACAGAGAAGAATAATGTGTAAATAATTTTAAATTTTATGTGATTCATATTTTATTTTTAATTAATTAAACACTGTTATAAGTCTTTTGATTCTTTATGCATGTAGATATTTCACCATGACCTGAAATTTTGGCATGTTATTATATATTGTAGCCTTCTGTCTTAGGAAACATCCTCTGATTTTTCCAAAGATAGAGGAGATCTCTAGACAGAGATCCATATTTTTCAAGTTTATGTCTATTACTTGCATAAATTAATCATAACAATTAGCATGTTGTTTAAAAAATTCCAAGATAATTTTTAAAGGTTTATTATGGCCAAAGAAACCTTTGAAAAATGTTTCATGATCTAAGTTATTAAGAATGTACCTAATTTGCACAAACCCTAAAATGCAAAGGAAATTAATTTTGGGAAACAAAAACATTTAAATAACTTGGGTTTTAATCTCTACTATAACTTGAAGTTCATTATTTTTAATCTCCACAAAGATTCAAAGTTCATAGAACTCCCCATAAAAATTTCAAAACATTTAGAACTCATTCAATAACTCAACTTGATTTTTCAAGTTAAATGTCGTTTTTAACACTAAAATGATTTTTAATACTAAAAATATAACTCGAAAAATTATAAAAAATGTTTCTAAAGTTCTCTGTGATTAGAGAAGTTTTATAAAAATAAATTTGGAATTAAAAAAAAATCTTCATTTTCAAGCCTATTTTTAATATTTAAATAATTAAAAAATGATAAAAATAACAAAAATAATAAAATTCATGGAAAGTTATAAATTGTTTTCTAAGCACTTAGGAACAATTTGAATACTTTTCCTAATTTTTTAGGTGCAGATATTGAATTTTGAAGCTTAAAATAATTTTTAAAGGCTAAAAATAGATTTTCACTAAAATAATTCTAACAATTCAAATAAAAATAAAATAAATGTGAAATTTATTTCTCTAGGTTCCTTAACCTTAGAGAGGTTTAATAAAAATGTGAAACTTAATTTTACACCTTTAAAATAATTTATAATTAATAAATGGCACAGATCATGAAATAATTCTAATAATTCAAATAAAACTCAAAAAATAATGAAATTTGGTCCAAATGTTTCTCTAGTCTAAGTCGACCTCTAGTAAAAATTTCAAGTGATTAGGCTTTTCCTTGGTCAAGTTATGGAATTTTCTTTTAAAAATCTTATTTTTGCATATAAATAAATATATAAATTAAATTAAAATTTGAAAAATCATATTTTATCCTCTAATGTCTTAATTGACCCATGAGTGAGGAGTGATAAAAATCTTAAAATCATTTGAATTAAATTTGGTGAATTATGGAAAAAAATGTAATTTTGGAAATTTAGTCTTAATTAACATTTAGGCTTAAATCATGAAAGAGGAAATGGGTAACATTTGATCCTAATCAACATATTTGAATGATTGAAACACAATGGATTAATTGGTAGAAACCAATCTTACTTTTCTTAATTAAAAGGATAAATTTGCAATTTCCTTAAATTATTAAAATTTGGAAGTCTATTAAAATAAATGATTCTAGACTTAGGGGTATGATTTTGGGTGTGATAACTAACTAATTTAACACCCCTATTTGATGCTAAAATGACTTTCAAAAATGAAGCATCACCACTTAAGATTGAGCCTTTTTAAAAAAATAACTAAGACATCCACCCAAAATCTTAAGGGCTAATTAGTGATCTTGGCTAAATCAAATTTGGTTAAATGGGGATTAGAAAAGTGAGCATAATTAAAATTTGAACATCTTTAAGAACACTACAAGCCCAGATAAAAAAATTGGCTGAGTGCCTTAGCAACATTAACTTGCCCATCTTAGGGTCTTCATCCACATAATTCTCAAATTAAATTATGAATAATAATTATTTTACTCTTAAAGATAATTGAGACATCAATATTCATTGAGCATTAAAAATATTTATAGGATGGGTTATTAAGCAACATAAAAGTTTAAAAAGAGCTTGAGAGTTTTCACTAAGCAGTGAGAGGGAAGCATGGACATGCTTCTTTCTCCAGATCTGTTGGATACCTCGAAGGTCTACTAAACTTAATATATTTTGCTTAACAAAAATCATCCTTAATCAAATTAATAGGGAGCCGCCAAGATATGATTTAGGATTTGGTAGATCATCAGAACTTTATTTTTCTCACCTCATATAAAGTTCCCTTACATGCATTTTTGAGTTTCAGGTGGTGGAACGAGAAGACTCGTCATGTACACTTTTTATAGTTTATAGTGTCGTCTTTCTTATACTTTCATACTGTACTTTTTATGCTTACAAAGCTTGCATGCTAAACAACAACATTACCCTGTGTGAAAACCAAAACTGTTAGGATAGACACGAAACCAAAACCCAAAACCAAAATTAAATCAACCAAGATAAAATTCACCGCCACAACATTCAAAATATAAGACAACTCAAAATTTAATCACAAACATCATAAAAACAATAACTGCAACTAAATTAAGACGTCTTTATCGGATGATCGAGAATCCTTCGGAGGAGATATCCTACGGTTGCTAACAAGGCTTCTCAAAGTCTAAATGAAATCACAGTCTAAATGAAAGTATGGAACTCATTAAGTTGAGTTTAGTAAATTCATTTGGACTAAGTTAATTCAATAGAAAATAGTGGTACCAAAACAAGGGAACCGTGGGATCTTAACCGATGTCGCTCTAATCAACTTTAACATCCCCCATAACATTTAAAGAACTTCAATCATAACGTCATCTGATTTGACATCATAACTTGACACCCTATAAAACTTAAACTCGTCACGACGAGGAGCTTGGAGCTAGCATGGTAGGCAGCGCGACCATCTTCAACAGCAAAATCTATCTTCCCCAGCTAAATCATTCCTTCCTTAGAATTAAACAACCAAGTCGTAGGATTTTGAGGTTGTCTTCTCATGCAACATAAATCCTCACCTCATCTTTAGGTCTTTGTATAGTTCTGCTGTACAATCTAAGTCATAACTCGTTTTAGTTTTCTGAGATTGTCGTCTGTCATGACTTAAACCCTCACATCTTACAGGCTATGTGTGTGAACGTTTCACACGAATGTAAGCTCTAACAAATGAAATTGACAGGATGAAATACTTAAATAATTTCTCCTCTAAACTAAAACCAAACATTATAATAGCTTAAGAAGTTACCGAGGTTCTCTCCCGGATCTGTGGCACCCCCTAGTTCTTCCTCCTTTGGATCTACAATAAATGTTCTAAATTTGAACCAATCCATTTTCACACCTCTTTTTCCGATATCGTTGAAAATTCCTATCTTTCAACTGAAGATAATATTCCCTAATTTTTATCGAGAGTTTTCTTAGATAACTTTGGTTATTTAGGATGTTATTAACTATAGAGGCTTGCCCTTATAGGAAGTTTGTCTGAACCCAGCTTAATATAAACCTTATTTAATTCTTCATATTAAATAGGGGAAATTGTCGGCAAATAAAACGGTTTCGCAGACCAAACGGATGTCATATATTTCTTAGTTTATGTGATTGAGTCTCATACTCAAGTCTTGTGTTTAACCTACATGATAGATACAGGGTTTGAGGAGGTATAACACACCTTCATTTCAACTACGAAAAATATGGGGTCAGTTTGATTTCATTTTTTTCCAAAACTTAAATCTATATGTAAATTAAAATGTCATTCCAAAGCAGACGAAGGGATTTCGATTCTGATGACCGACAGCTTCTAACGGGCAACTCCTTCAACCAAAATAGTGTCAACAAAAGAAAAACACATGACTTAATAATGAAGCTCAATCAAATAAACTAAGAAATGTATGACATCCTTTTGGTCTGCAAAACCATTTTATGTTGACCGACAAGTTTCCCAAATTCCTCTACTTAATACAAAAAATTAAATAGGGTTTATATTAAGTCGGGTTCTTAATAGTTTCCAATAAAGGAAACCCTTATAATTAAATACATCTTAGATAACTGGAGTCACGAAGTCACCTAACAAAATCTCAATAAAAATTAGGGGATATTGTCTTCAAGAATTTTAAAGCAAAGAACTTTTTCAAAGAGATCAAACAAAGATGTGTAAATTAGGAATGGCTCAAACTTGGAACATTTATTTTTAGAATCTAAAGGAAGAAGAACTAGGGGATGTCATAAATTTGGAGGAGAACCTCGGTGACTTCCCAAGTTATCCTACGATTTGGTTTCAATTTAGAGGAGAAATATTTAAATGTTTCATTTTGCCAATTTTATTAATTATGGCTTACATTCGTGTGAAACGATCACACAAATAGTCTGAAAGATGAGAGGATTTAGGTCGTGACGAACGACAATCTCAGAATCCTAAAACAGGTTAGGGCTTAAATTGTATAGCAGAGCAATACAAAGGCTTAAAGATAGGTTGAGGATTTATGTCAAACAAAGCAAACAACCTCAAAATCTTATGGCTTGTTGTTTAATTCTAAGGAATGGTTTAGCTGGTGTAGACATGTTTTGCTGTTGAAGATGGTTGTGCTGCCCACAATGCTTGCTCTAGGCTCCTCGTCGTTGTGAGTTTAAGCTTTTTAATGTGTCAGGTTATAATGTCAAATCAAGTGTTTCCTAAGGCCACTTAAATATTATGGGGAGTTAATGTTGATTAGAGTGACACCGGTTAGGATCTCACGATTCCCTCATTCCGGCACCACTATTTTCTTTTGAATTTACTTAGCTTAAATGAGTTATAAAACCCATTTAAATTGGGTAGATCTCGTTAGCAACCGTGGGTTACCTCCTCCGAGGGACTCCAGTAAATTCAAAAGAGTGTTTTATGTTTAGTGACATTTCAAAGAATTTATGGTTATCTTTGAAACAATTTACTTTAGATTTTTGAAAATGTTAATTAATTTTTGAAAAAGTTGTTTTGTTTTGGAGGTAAAGGAAGGTACTCAACCAAGAAGTTTATAGTATTTTGCATAAATTAAATAACTGTAACTGCGTACCTGTCCTTTCTCAGCTTTCCCGCTGAAAGATTAGCTTTCACAACATTTATATATATATATATATATGCAGAACACTGAAACAAGAATAATTGAAGGTGCATCTAACAAACTCCAAGTTATGACACAAAATGTCCCGAAAGGTTTTAATGGATGACTTTCTAGAACAGAATACAATAAGTTGGATTTATCCTTCAAAATATCCAAGAGATTCCAAAGTGTTTGGGGGATGACCTTGAGCCACTTTAAAAATCCCTTGAAACATTTTGAGTTCATTTTGAATTTATCATATTATTCTATTAATCATCTCAATGTTGAGTTAAAATTACCCCATCACTCAGTGAACCTTGACATTTCAACTATCTCAAGAAAATCAAGTTAATCACTTGGCATTTCATTTGATAGTTTTATGAGTGGGTGCCCAAAGGACAAATTCAAGGTCATTAAGGACATTTAATTCCTCAAATTAAAATAGGGCACAAAGTGTTTGAAAATATTTAATTATGTTCATTTTTCTTTCTAGTCCCAATTAAGGCAATTCACATATCAAACCTAATTCATTATTAAATCACTTTTCAATTTCAATTTTCAAACTAAATTCAAGATAATTAAATGTTAATGAAATGAGATTTCAATTCTCATTAATATCAGACTTAGTATCTAACCACCAATTGATGGACTTTAAGATAGATTAGTTAATATCTTCATAGCTTAAGCCCATTATTTTAGAATCATCATATTGAATTGACTTTCAAGTCATGATGATCAACAAAATTACAATTTTACCCTTATTAATAGAAGGTGATAAATTGGTTTTTACCTTTTAACTCATTGTGTTTCAACTGTAAAAAAGTTTATCGTGATCAATATTATCTATTTACCCTATGATTAATCCTAAAGTTTAATTAAAACATTAAAATTTCAAAATTACAATTTTGCCTCTGGGGCTCCCACTTCATAACTTCTCAAATAAAACTCAAGTGACTCACAAAATAAGCTCAAAGTAAATGACAAGAAGACACAGGGAACTCTTGAAGGAAATAACAAGTGAAAAAATAAAAAGGCCGAAGTGGACTATAAGCTTTCAAATTCTGGTGGGCTCAGATTTAGGTATTCTCGAGGGACTCTAAAGGCAACTATCGGTCACCCGTATGTATAGAGCCCGACATTCAACTAGAAATGTGTCTTTCTATACCAACTTAGGAGGGTACCCTTTAGTCCAGTGTCTGCAATTGACAAGTGGACAATCGAATTATACTATTTAAAATTTATATATTTTGGCATGCAAATAGGTTTCATGCATACAAAAAAGTGGTATCAATTTTGGTAGTTAAAATCTTTTGAACATATAGTATCTGTTCTTATCGTATTTGTTCTTATCATTTTTTATAAAAATATGATTGTCCACATGTCGATCGCATCGTTGAGCTAGGAATGTCAATAGCCTAAGAAGGCAAGGGTGTCTTACTATTCTGGTGTTGGTGAATAATATTGTAATCCTACATTTCACCGGGCCCTGGGATTGGGTCCCAATGTTGTAGGATTGAATATTATTTCGCTCTACCACCGAATGCCTTTATTATCAAGACCCAACCCCAACATGAATTGTTCAACTTATTGTCTTGCTTGATGGTTCATATACAGTGATGGTGATGGCAATATATATATATATATATATATATATATATATATATGCTTCTATTTCGGACATACACACCTAAATCAAACCAAGAAGCAAGGAAGAAACGAAGAAAAATGGGTTGAGAGAGAGGGGGGATTAATCCACCTAAAAGAGTGAAGAGGTGAAAGGTGGATTGACCCTCAAAACCGTGTCTAAAATGACCAATGAAAAGTCCCAAAAAAGCAGCCCAATCATCCTCGAATCAACCTTAAAGGGTATCATCTTCTCCAATTTTATAAATGGATCAACCAAAAATGTATCTTTTCCAAACCGCATTTCATGCAATTCCCCACCTCCAGCGATGTGTATTTTGAAAGGATCATTTAAAACTCTCCAAAAGATACTCCAAAAGATTTCCAAACTCACATTAAAACAACACTCAAATCCTCTTTCAAAACAGTGTTCAAACTGGCCCAAAAGAAAGCCAAATAAATTCTCAACTCGCCTAAAGCAACTTGAACAATTTCGAATTTTGTGTAAAGCCACCTTGTCAAAATTCCAGACCTCTCGCGAATAAAAGAATCAAATTCATATTTCCAAAAAAATTAAACTTATCAAATTTTCAGGACTCTCGCACAAGCATCGCATGTAAAACTTTTCCAACTTTCAAACCATTCGTTATTGTATATGCATTATAACAACAATCTTGGATATCTCATATCAAAAAGACTAGGGAGAAATAAACTTTTGAATGATTCTATAACATCATCCTCCCACCTTCAAGTTTGAACTTCAAGTGTATACATATGTAAACATTACATACTTGATGTACAAAACTTTCCAAAAAAAGTGCTAATATCTTCAAATTATCAAATTCAGCCACTAGGAACGAAGTAATCCAATTGAAGCCATGTATATAAGTTTAATGACATAATAGGATGGCATGCCAATGGTACTACTATTCCAATTTTCATTCACAAGTAAGCTAGCATTTATAATACCCATAAAAATTATAAATAGCTTACTAATAGTTTAATTTAAAATCAACTTTAAATTCCCAACTGGATCAAAGTCGTATTCTCATAACACCCCAAATAGAGAGTTGTTAATATATAACGAATATATAAGAAAAAGTTGAAGCTTCGAAGCCCCTATGAATCAAGAATTCAAAAGAAATATCAAGTTCTTACCTTCCTCAAATAAAATACTAAAAGTCAGTAGTCAAACTATACCCCAAAACAAGTGCTCGAGCAATTATAAAATAGTCCACAAAACATCTGAGTATCCTTTAAAACAATTCAAAGATACAACTTGAAGCGGGTGTTCAATTAAATACTCAGTCGTGTTGAAGCATTTTAAACACAACATTATAATATAAGAGTGTATGCTTGACAAAAGGAAACCCAGCAAGCGTAATTTCAGCAACGTAAAAATAAATTCAACCAAAGAAATGTATCCAAAAACTAAGAACGAGTTCAGCCATAGACCCCGACTTTGGTAATGCGGTATGTGTGTGGAATTTGAAGTTTGGGTGTTATTAAATGTAACTATATAAGAATTGGGCGGCATATATGTAAACTTTGCTAAAAGAAATGCTACAGCCTCCCAAAGCAAATAATTGGAACAATTCTAGATGTTAGATATGTAAAAATATGAGAAATTGAGTGGTAGGTATCTAAATATGAGTCCAGGGACAAGTTGAATAAACACTTAAGAATTTAGGTGGTCTAAATGTCAAGAGCAGAGCTTAGATGCTTGATTTGTAAATATAAAAAAAATAAGTAGCATGCATGCCTTAAACCAAATACAAGCTTCCATCAAGTTTGTCTAGCTAAAAAAAAGGAAAATCTGACTTTTGGTGTTGGCACTCATAACCTTTCAGCCATGAAACAAGAAGGTTATACCTTAATGGCCAGACAAGCAACCAAGCAAAAGTATCAAGTGAACCAGTACGGAAGGCCGAGAAATCCAGCCAAAAATGTCGAGCAAACAAGGAGCTCAAGCAAACCAAAAATCTGGCAGCACCTCCCCCTTCTCCAAGAGTTTTTTGCCAGCACAAATCCTCCCCAGATGCGGTTTTTTTATAGGCAAGAGGGAAAGGAGATGGGAGAGCTTTTGCGAGGGAGAGGAAGAGAAGTATCCCTATCGCGTGCGACTCGGGGAATCGAGCGGAGCAGGAGGCCTTCCATGTGGGCGGCTCGAGGGGGGGCAGAGGAGCAGGCCATAAGATGATGGGGCGACATAAGGGAGAGAGAGATGGATCCAGTGCGAAAGGGAGGGGCGAGAGGCGGCGTGCGTACATGTCACGCGTGAGAGAAATATTTGCATACGCAAGACGTACGCAGAGTTGAGTACATATTAGGTTATTCGGAGGGTATATGTAGCTTACACTTAGATTACAGGAAGAATTATAAGGGGTATAATCTAAGTGTAATCTACTTGTACCCTCCGAATAACCTAATATGTATGCAACTCTACATAGATCTTATGTACACAAATATTTCTCCACGCGTGAGGGAGATGATAATGGAGAGGGGAAAACTTTTTTAATTCTTTTATTATTATAATAATATTAATATTATAATAATATTATTATTATTATCACCTCTCGTATTTTCCCTCGAATACGTCCTCCCAACAAAATGAACGTCCTTTCTAGGTGAAATTGACGTTCTGGACGCGCCAACGCAGTCCGTTTTGTCATCTAAGGTCGTCTGGGCAACCTCCTCGACGATCAGATCAAAAACGCGTTAAATTCAATTTTCGTCAAAATTTTAGTTCGAGCTCAATTGATTGATCAAGATGGTGTGGATGGTAGTCATAAGAGGTTTAGAAAAGATTTGAAGTGATTTTGAATTGATTTGGGAGTTCAATTTGGTGGTATTTGGACATCTTGTCAAATTTGGGGATGTTGGGTTAAACTTGGGTTTATGTTAAGCTAGAGTTGGGCTATGACCCAATTGATGGTTCAAAGTATGGGTCAATTGGGTTGAGATTTGGTTTGAATTGAGTTTGGTCATGATGAATTTGAATTTAAAATTGAAATTAGGGGAAATTGAGATCAGATAGACATATGAGATGAATTGGGGGTGATTGGGTCTTTAGAGGCAATTTGAAGCTCTTGGTAAAAAAAGGTCAAATTTGTCAAATTGGGCTCAATGGAAGGTTTCAAATTGGTTTTGGAGATCTTTGAAATAATTTTGAGGGTTTTGGGAAAGTTTGGGCCACCAAGGACATTTTTGGTAATTTTGGAAAATTTTGGGGTATTTTGGTAATTTTAGAAATTTTGAGATGCTTTGGGCAATTTAGGTAGTTTCAAATGGTTTGAAATGATTTTTAAACAAATTTTGGTATTGCAGGTGAAATTGGGAATTTTGGTCAAATTTAGGGTTTGATTGTGTTTTGGTAAATTGGGTAAATTTGGGGGGCATAAGACTGAGTTAGGTATTTTGGTTAAATTGAGGTGCCAACCACCCTATATGAGCCATGGAACAATGAAATATTCATTTGGGTTCTCTATATACTGGTCTTATCTAGACCCTAACATAGGGCTAGTGGGTCTAGGGGACCATCTACATGAGTCTTCCAAAAGGTTAAGGGATCAAAGTCAACAAATTTGGGTGTAGGATTGTGAGTGAGATGTAATTTGCAAGTGAGTGGTAGTGTATGCACTAGCTCATGACCAACACCCAAAGGGTTGACCCTAAGGCCAAGTAGTCTTATGGGAACTCATCTTGAGCTCCCCTATATTGACCCCACCTACTAAGTGCTAGAGGTTCGGACCATTATGTGGAACTTCAAGTCTAGCAGATAAGAGTTTAGAATTTCTAATGGTAAGGGTTCCCTTCTAGTCCTCTAGGAATATTCAACAGGAAAATCCTATGGCAAGAGCCTAGGCTACTAAAGAGGAAACTAAACCCCAACCAAAAGTGAGGTAAACATTGATGTATTGGTTCTCGAGCACCAACCCTAGGCATCACCTTATCCCTTTAAGTATGAACCTCTAGCATTTATAAAGAAAGTGTAAGATTATCCACATGTTTTTCATCAAGTAGGTTCATGACCCTACCGAACGAAAACAAGGTCAAAGAAAGGAAGTAACAAAATTGAGATGCAACAGTCACTCTCCAAACTGAAGATGTCTCCTGTAAACTCAAGTCCGGTTGAGAACCGAGTCATAGTGGACTCATCAATCTAACTACTACAAGAGAACATATACAAGTCTAGTCATAATAAGAAGTTAAGGAATCAACTTCCTCACGACACACACAAAGAACAATTCAATCAACAAATAATCCAAACATCTAACCAACATCAATTAAACTAATCAATCCACAATGACACACAGATCATATCAATCCACCAATAATCCAAACATCCACCAAAATAAATCAAACTAATCAATCCACACTAAAACAAAAAAAGCACACATCAAGAAATTACAACTCACAAACACACTAACATATATAGCCTATGGGTTGCCTCCCATGAAGTGCTTGGTTTAACGTCATCAGCCTTACAAATCCTAAGGTTATAAATATTTCAATTGCTCACCAATTTTCTCCTTGGGGTTTTCTAATCCTCCTAAAAGTTCTTCCAAGTTTTGAGTTATACGGTTCAAGGTCTGCAGTGCCTGAACTACGCATTCAAATTAAAAAAACTTAACTAATAGGAAAGATATCCATTACTTTAAGTACTCAAAAATATTTTTGGTATTTTAGATTTTCTTATAAATAGACTCATAATAAATAAATACATTATATAATAACACAAAAATTTCCAAATCTAAGTCTTTCAGGTTCAACTAAAATTTCCTAAATTTCTCATCGTTGCTTACCCGACAACGACACAAAAAACTTGATTATATGGCAGCACCAAATATGTGTGTAATTACTTCAATTTCAATCTCCGAAGACAACACCAAATACCTGATCTGACCTGCAATTACACAGATATTTAATTTTATGACAAAAAACATGACCTAGTTTAATTATGGCGGCTAGTATGCAAAACAAATATGTTGTAGAGTTTAGAATATAATTGATACTTTGCACACTAAGGTACTAAACAAGTACACGTATTGTTACAAGTAGTATAAGATTTTCTTTTAAGGCCAGAGTGTCGATCCCACAGAGATGCGGGGTAAGAATCCCTCAGGCTAATTCTAGTCTACTACTATCAGACTTAAGTTTGGAATGACAATTAAGGGTGTTTCTCTTATAAAAACTCTTAAATACAAACCAAAATCTAAAAATCAACCTAACTAGAGAAATGGGTTTGGAGAATTTTGAGATGTTAAAAACTATATTTCACGTGCGATGACCTAGATAATGAATAAGAATGCAATGCTTAGAATTTAATGTGGCAAGGGATAAATAGGAGCATACCTATTATTTACCCACTTCCAAGTGCATAAAGAACATTGGCTAATTTGAAGTCAAGATTCTTAATTGATATGGTTATGTTGAGTAGATTATAGCCTCTCACATTCAGATTACCCACTATGCCCTCTTTATAGGACTAACCAGGCCTTAGGTTCTAAACTCTAGACTGAATTGGTTAAGGTTCTAGCTTGTCACCCTAGAATCACCAATTTTATGCCCATTAAAACTTATCTCCCTATCTATTTTCACTTCCCCTAGAACTTGGCTCCCCTACATCCTAAGGGTTAGTTTGGTTTCACATAGATAAGAATTACACTGCCATTCTATATCCTAATGCAATTACAATGAATTTTAACACTATAACTGGCCTAAATTGCAATGTAAATGAAGTTCAAGTGAAGATCCATCACATTATTGAAATAAGAGTATTTCTAAGAAAATCTAAATTTCTAAACATTCATCAAATTCATTGCAAAAGAAAAGTAAAATGAAGATTATGACACAAGTAGTAAAAAATTTGATATAATTATGTAATAAATTATGCACCAAAAAGGAACATATGTCTATCTACCCTCTCCCAAGTGTATAGGTATGCTTAGTATTCTATTTTTTTACACAAGTAGTTGTCACATAGAAGCTCCTAATTGAAATAGATCATGAATTATATTTCCTCAATAGTTGCATTGCCACCTAAACTACTTCACCATAGCCAACCGAACAATGTGAGTGCACTCAAGTTGCAAAATCACCACTCTCCCGAGTCTTAGTTTCACTTACAACAGATTTTAACATAACCTATTGCCACTTAAGTTATGTCATTGAAGCAAAGGAGATATTACTCATCACATGAAAATAAAAAATATTCTATCATAAAAGAAATTTTCCTACTCATGTCACTACTTCATATAAAATGAAAAGATAAAGGAAAACTACTCATAAAACATGGATAAAACACAATAAAAAACTTTATTAAATCAAAGCTAATTTGCTAAAAAGTGTTTATTTCATATATATGTATGTATATTTCATATATATATATATATCTCTCTCTCCCCTCTCACACGCTTACAGCAGATATAATTAAAAAAAAAAGAACAAAAAAAAACTCTCTCTCACTCTCATACTCCCACTTTCTTCCTCCTATTAAAACACACCACCCCTTCTTAACAACAACAACAACCCACTACAGCATGCCCCCACTCTTCATTCCTACTCCACACACACAACAGCAGCTCTCATTTCGCCTCCCTAGCCGGAAAAACGCCGACGTCGCCTGAAGAGCCGAAACCGAGCTAAATTCTGGCGAACCTCCGACCCGACGCGAAAATTACGTCAAAACGACTCCACGAGGAGTTGGATAAGCTCAGGAAGATCTACTTATTCAAACCTAATTGAGGAAAAACCTCTTAGGCTCGGGTATATCTCTTAAATTGAAATAATAATCTCGAACTTCCCTCCCTTCCAGATCGAAGAATATACCACAAAACACTTAAGTATCCGTATGGATGTGATCTAATTTTCGAGCTGAACAAAACGAGTCTAAAAACGCAGAATTTGGTTGAGAACGGCAGAGAAACGACTCTAAGAAATTTCAGTCGTCGGCTCTCCTCCGTTCGTGCGTCGCGGGTTCCACTTGGTGAGTGTCGCGTGAGGGAATAGGGAGATACGGCAATTTTGTTTATTTTATTATTTTATTTCAAAAATTTATAATTAAATTTCAAAATTACATAACTTTTTATAGAAAACTCAAAAAAATAATATAAAAAATGCTATGCACTCAGAAAAAGGAGGAGAATTTTTCAAAACTAAAATCACATCAAGTAAATATTTTTAAATTAATTTTTGAAGTTCTGGAGTATTTAAATCATAAAAATTAAAATATACATGGGAAAAATATGAAATTTGGCAAAGATATTAAATGGCCTTGGGGAAAGATTTTCTAATTTTTCCAAGACATTTTAGTTTCTCTAACTTTGTATTTTGATTTTTGAATGAAACGACATATTTATGTAAATTAAAAATTATAAAAATTTTTAAAATTGTAAAACTCTCTCTGATTGAACTTTTGACCATTAAAAGATGTTTAACAATTTTAAAATCATGTTTAAAATTATTTTTATAATTAAAATACGTTAATTAGGGTTCAGGTTTAACTTAGGCTATTTAGGCTAAGTTTACCTAACCCTTACCTAACCCAAGCTCAACCTAAGTCCAACCTAGTCAATTCTCTTTAGGTCTTGTTCAACCTGATTACATACTTGGCAAACCAACATAAGAATTGAGTCAATCACCCATTAAGTCCAATTTCAATCATTTAGGGCTTTAGGCCAGCCAGTCTTTAGACCGAGTCTCGTCTGAGTAAACTTAAACTTTAGTTGATTCTAATTTGAATTGTTGGACCATTTTAAAGTTGAGCAGTTGGATCATTTTAAACTTGAGATTTAAGTCATCCTATCATTTAATTCAGTCTGAACTTCTTGAAGATTAGGGTTAGTCAACATAAACTATAGTTTAGTTTAACATACACATTAGGTCCATCCTAAACTAAACCTTAATCTTAGGTCGGCCTTAACCTAAACCATTAGGATTAGTGATCCTAACCACTAAGATTAGTTAACATAAACATTAGGTTAGTTTACCCTTATCCATAGGATTAGCTAAGCCTAATCGTTAGGTTAGTTAACTCTAACCCATAGGATTAGCTAAGCCTAAACATAAGGTTAATTAGCCCTAAACCAATAGGATTAGTTAACATAAACCTTGGGTTAGTTAACCTTAATCCATAGGATTAGTTAACCTAAACCTGAGGTTAGTTAACCCTAAACTAATAGGATTAGTTAAGCTTAAATCTTAGGTTAGTTAACCCTAAACCAATAGAATTAGCTAACCTAAACCACTAGGATTAGTTCCTAAAGATTAGTTAACCTAAACCCTAGGTTAGTTAACCCTAAACCAATAGAATTAGCTAACCTAAACCCTGGGTTAGTTAACCCTAAAGAAATAAGATTAGTTAACCTAAACCCTCGGTTAGTTAACCCTAAGCCAATATGATTAATGAACCTAAACCTTAGGTTATTTAACTACCCTAATCTTTAGGCTAAACAAACTTGAATCATAGCATATCCTCAAGCTAAACCTACCCTAAACCTTAGGCTAAGAACCTAACCCATAGGTTGAACAGAGGAGAACCTTTTAGGTAAAACCTTAAGCCTAAGTTAAACCTAAACCCCTTAACTTGAACAACAATTAAGAAATAAAATAAAATACATTGGGAGGGGTAAAATTTACTTAAAACACATTAAAACTTAAACTTAAACTAAAATAAATACAACAAGGCTTTAAAGCATGGCTTTGAGGTTAAGTCAGCTTTGAAGTCGTGAACTTCACATAAGTAATAATAAGTGAACAAAAATAACTAAAATAAAACACTTAAAATCCGACAACAAGATGTAAACAACCTAAAATATTTCAACCTTAAAATTGATGAAGTAATTCAAGAATTAATCAAATTTTAATCACAAATATGATATAACACAACTTAAACCCCTTTCTGTTCTAGTTCACAAAGATTCCTTGGACGATGCATTCTATGGATGTTGACAAGAATCTTCCGGTCCTAGTGGGCAACCACCTTTCGGACTAAGTAAGCTAGAGCACCAGGCGACCCGGGACGATGGAGCCATATACATTTTGACTGGATTACCACTAATTAAATAATAAAAATTTAATAAAAATTTGATAAAACATTGTTTCTTTATTTGTTCTATTTATTGCTTTATGTATCTAAACGCATGTTCTTTTACTATTTTTATCAAACATAGAATGCATGTGTTAAGGACAAATAAGAAAGAAATAAAAGTTGTTTAGATTAGGGAGAACCTATAAATCATAACACCAGGGAATTACTTAGCTTAAGTGAACTTAGCCTTGACCTAGGTTTGAACAATACCTCCACTACCCTTTAATTAATTCACTATAAAATTATCGAAACAAATAAAACTTTTACTTTCTTTAGTTTAAATAACAATCCTTAGGATTTTGAGGTTGTCTTTTATGACATAAAACCTCTCTTTTTGTTAGGCCCCTGCATAGTCCCGATATGCAGCATGTCCTAACTTGTTTTAGGATTCTAAGGTAGTCACTCGACGTAAACCCTCCTATCTTTCTAGGCTTTCTGTGTAAATCATCATTACACAAATCTAAGTCCTAATTAATAAAACCGGCAAGAGTTAACTTAAATTAATATCATCCTAAATTGAGCCAAACATTAGGACAATTTGGGGGATTACCAAGAACCTACCCTGGATCCTTAATCTCCCCTACTATCTTCCTTTGATTCTTAAAACAAAATCTTTCACTTTTGAACCAATCCTTATTGAAAATTCCACAATCATGTTCTTTAAAAACCCTTCCTTTTGAACTAATGAAAACAAAATATTCCTGATTTTTATCGAGAGTTGATTTTTATCGAGAGTTTTCTTAAGTGATTCATTTGCTTAAGATGTAATTAATTATAGGGGATTGCCCTTATAGGGAACTTAAAAGAACCCAGACTTAAAATAAACCCTATTTGACTCCCGTATCAAATAGGGGAATCTGTCAGTCATCATGCAAACTTGCAGATCAAACGGAAGTCATTTATTTCTATAATTTATTTAATTGACCTCATTATCAAGCAGTGTATTACCTTTCAGGGTGGTACATTACTCGTGGTTAGCTCGATTATCTAAACTGTGGGAATCAATGAGATCAGTTTGAACCCATTTTCTTTAAATTAAAATATCTAATTTCTAAACACTATAGTATGCTAAATTAAACCGCACCCAGCCGCATGGCGACCGACAACTTACTTGGGGAAAGAACATTTGGAGTCCTACATTAACCCTTCCATTTCCTTTTTGGCACGGATGGTTTTGCATCATGTAATCCCTTGCAATGATATTATTAAATTAAAAGGGTTAAGACATGCTTCTAGGTGTCCGTTGTGTATGGTGGGGGAGGAGTCTATTGAACCTATTTTTTTTTATGTCTGTTCTCTTTACAAGTTTGGAGGCCTTTGGTTTGGTATCAATTTAACACCTGCATGACATTTAATCACCTCTTGATATCTTTGCAATCCAGATCGCAAGAAAAAAAATATCCTGCAAATATATCCATTTATATTTTGTTGGTTTATATGGATGGCTCGTAATGCTAACAAGCATGAAGGTAAGAGTATTATGTGGTTTAATGTTTTCTCCAATATTATTGCTTATATTCACAAAATTTTTAAGTTGACTCATTTGAGCGACAATTTCTTTTTCGGTATCCCTTATTTTGAAGTTTTGGGGACACCTTGTTCTGTTGGGTAGGGGACACCTTGTTCTGTTGGGTAGGGGACACCGCAACTCCCACATTTGGTGAGATCCCCCCTCCCCTCCTCTACCTGTTGGGTGAAAGTCAACACATATGGAAGGTTGGAAAGTTTCTAATGCTGATATAGGAGGCATTGCTAGGGATGAGCGTGGAAACTATATTCCTTTTTCTCCTCCCCTTCTGTGACTGAAACTCCGTTGGAAATTGAAGCTCGAGTGGCTTTGATGGCAGTGTCGATTGTAGCCCTCCTTAACAGGCAACAACTTTTGATTAAAACTGATTCTAATGTTTTCATTGACATGTATCGGGAAAAGAGAAGTGTCGTGGGACATTTTATATTACATTAAGTGTATTAAATGTATTTCATCGCATGTTTTGATTCATTAGAATTTCATATACAGAGAGGGAAATTGGTCGGCTAATTAGTTGACCAATGCAAGTGCTATTAGCAACAATATCGTGGTTGGAACAGTACCACCCCAATCATTGCATACTTTGCTGGTCGGGGACCTACAGGATGGCCCGTTTGTTATTGCCTAGTGTGGTGCCTTTTTGGGTCAGGTTTTGCCCTTTATCTATTATTATGCTGCCTGGTCTTTTTCTGATTATATGTGGGGTTGGTTTTATCTGATTTGGGTTACCTGCTTGGGTTGTATGTTTGTTGCCCCAGATCCTTTTTTTATTTTTTATGTTATGCTTGGTCTCGAGGATGACTGTGATGGATGCTTAGCTTGGGTGTTTTGCTTTCTTGGTGCTTCTTTTGGGCTTACATTCACTGTTGGAGGCTTGTATGGCTATGCCGAAGATATACATTTGTATTATTTGCCTTTCCCTACTCTTGCTCGAGCTTGGCCTTCGCATACACTTACACTAGTGGATCTATGCTGGTTTTTGAGGAAGGGTCCTCCCAGTTTTTTTTTACAGCCTTTTTGTGCAGTTTTTAGATTTTTTGGAGAAACTTTTGCTTCTTGGGAAGCTCTTAATTTCAGATCTCTAGCCTATGGTGTAGGTTCAATTTTTTAGGAGCAGCTTTGGTTTTCTTAATAAACTCTCAGTTTCAGATATTGTGGGCTTGCCTTTGTATTTTCTTTTCCCTGGGTATATGTCTGTTGGGTATATGACCTTATTTGGAATTTCTTGTTTTGGTATACTCTTTTTTGTGCTGTTGAGAGGATTTGTAATGTGGTAGAGGACCCCCCATATGAGTGTGTACTGTATTTCCCTTTGTTTTTTTTTTGTTTTGGGGATCCTCTCTCAAACTATTCTATGTACTCAACTTTTGTGATTAACACTTAGGGATTTGAATAACACTTCTTCCCTTATATATATATATATATATATATATATTCTTTCTCTCTCCCTATATATATATATGACTAAAAAAGACCGTGCAAATCTTGATAAAATTCAATGGTCATAAGTCACTTTCACACGTCCGACACTGAACTCATCTCTCCCACATCACATCCTCTCTGACGACGCCTCCATCGCATGCACCTTTGTCTACTTTGCATCAACTACAGTTTGCTAACGCAATTCCCAAAACCACCTTCTCCCTCCCGATTTTGCTCTTCATCACAACTTTCACCTTGCCTTTTTTCTCTCCTCCACAAACACGCACTCCCATAGAAGTTACCAACTTCTAGTGGACCAACCCACCAACCTACTATAGTTTTTTGGACAACCAACCAACCTGCCGGCCAACTCCAACCCATCAGCCAACTACCTAAGCTTCCTACACCGATCAAACAATCTAGTTGAATCCAAATTCCAACCACCTCATTCACTCCAACATGCCACTTCAAATCAGACCACAAGTCGACCACCTCTTCAACCGCAAACCACCCAATTTTCAATCTACCAGCCACCCAACTCAAATCAATCGGCCACCTCACATTATTTATCACTTGACCAACCACCTTGAAGGCCACAACCAAGAGACTTGACATATTTGGCTGCCTCTCAATCCACCGGCTAGCCACTTCACCAGTCGGCCATTTCAGATCAATCGACCAGCCGCCTCATCGGACGAGCCCAATGGCACAATTTTTCTTTTGCTCGGTCGTCCATGCCCCATAGGTGCAATTAATGAGGAAGCTCATGAATCTTAGGCATAATCTTAATTGATTAAAGCAACATAAAAAGTATATAAAAATATAGTATATATACATAAATAAAAGTCAAATAATTTATATAATATAATAAATTAATGATATTACAATATATATATATATATATATATATATATAGAGTTTTATTTGTAATATTATATATATATGTGTATTTA
>NW_018165809.1:643072-646179 GCF_001263595.1 Phalaenopsis equestris
ATATATATATATATATATATATATTAGATTTAGTATTTATAAATATATAGCAAAGATGCAGATAAGAGGTGTGGTTGAATGGAGAAAGGTTTGAGGAAAGATGTCGTTGCCTGTCCACTGCTCCCTAAAGCCTTGATCCATCCGATCTCGAACAGTTCACTCCACGGTGAGCATGCGACCCGCAGACTAAGTCAAATGTTACTTTCGCCAACAACATCCGAACAAAATTAAGACAATCAATTGAAAGGTGGCCAAGCGACAGGCTCGGACATGCCAAAAGACTATAATGCCTTGCGCAATCACCTCTTAAGTAGGAGTAAGAATGTAATTTTTATGTACAATCCTCTATAAATAAGAGGATCATAACATGAATTAAGGAGACTTTAAACCCTTCTCTCTTGATCCCTCTCATGTAGGGACAACTCTTTTTCATTCCAAAGAGCCCGGGAATACTCCATTTTGGTTCTCGGGCCAAGTCGCTATGCATGCTCTCTCTCTCTCTCCTCACTTTCCCTCTATTTCTTTTTCACTTTCTCTCTCATGGTCACTACACTCGATTCCTTGGATGTAGTCCACAAGAAAAAAATGAATTTAACATCCTGAAAGGCACTGTGAGTATGAATTATGCCACCAACATGAAGTGAAGAACACCAAGGAGGAGAAACTCTTAACATAATTACTTATAACAAAGATTACACAAGAGAATTTGTACAACAATAGATTTAGAAGCCTAAAAATCTCAATTTCATCATCCTCTGAGAGGCTTTGGCTCAGAGAAAAAAATCACTCCCAAGTTGAAGCATCAATCCCTCTGCCTCCTCAGGATAATTAATTATCATCGACCCCCATTACCAACAACACCAAACTTCTTTGTAGAGAAGCAGAGGAATAAGGCGGGTTTCAAAACGTGTATACTTGAATGCTACTTTGTGATGAGGTCAAGCCCAAAGGCTACGAGATTTATGTTGTTGATAAAGGCTCACATCTTTGAGAAAATATTGCTTCCAAATAATACATGTCTAAACGGCCAACTACCGGGCAACATCTCAGTATACACCTCATCTGTGGATGAGGTGACACCTGACCATGTTAAGCTGGTGCCTGGAAATTGATTGTCCGAATGTGCGGTCGTCTGAATGCAATGTTTTCTGCACCTCTTCAATCCAAACTTCCCTACCAGCAAGGAGCGTCTGTTGGGTCTTCTGCTCATTTTCTTCCCGCAAGGAGAGTACCATGCTAGGCTCTGCCACTTAGTACTCCACATATTTTTGCCCAAATCCATCAGATCAAAAGTCTCCTTATGTCCAAGAGGAGGATACAAAAAAAATTAAGAGGATCTAGAGTTGTGGTTTATCACGAACAATATCATGAATTTGATGACGAAGGTTCGCATGTCAATGACCTTTTGACATCTAATGCTCAAAACTTAATGCGGGTAAGTCAGACGTATAATGCAATTACACGTGTTAAGTAGTAATGCTATTAAAGAGAATAGTGTATCGATCTCATAAGGAAAGTGTAACAGTTGTTTCCACAAAGAAATATCTAGTTTACTAATTTAGCTAATCTATCTTGGTGCAATCACAAAAGAGAGTTTTAAATCCTAAGGTTATAGCAAAATAGAGTAACAAGATGATAGCAGAAATAAAGACAATAGAAAAATTTTATGACTCTTTCAAGATTTATGGGGTCTGTGCTCTATGATTCATGGATCGTGGCGATCATGATTTTCTTACATGTTTTCCTACATGATTGTTGTCAATCCGGGACATAATACTCATTATGCTTATGTCCATGTCAATAAAAACCTATAATCCATGAATTTAAGGCTTCCTCAATCCCCATAACATTCTGCATGACTTTTTTGATCCCCTGGAATGATTGTAGAATCTCACTGAAATATGTCTATCTTTTCAGAATTCTACGAGTTAACCCTTCGTTTCCACTATGCATAAGTTAGGGTCATAGTTTCACAAAACATTTGGCAAGACAAAGAGAAAATTATGTTCAGAGGTTAATTAACAACAAAGCCACAATAGCTTGAAAAAAATGCTTAACGAAAAAATAATACAAAAAAATCACAATAAATCCACAACCTCCTACATCACGAAGGCAAGAATAAGAATTTAATTATGCATCGCAGAGGAACCTATAACAAGAATAACTATGCAAGAAAACATTGCAAGTAATAAATATATGAAAGACTTACAATAACTTGTTCTCTTCTTGATAACAACAACTCTCCCTCTCATACAAAGCTCTCATAACTCATAAAACACAAGAAAAATCCCCCTTTAGGTCTCCACCAAGAGAGGAAGAGAACCCTCAAAAGAGCACTCAAATTCTCTCCACAAATATGTCTCTAGTAGCATCCAAGCATTCTTTCGTGCAAATTCCACTCAAAGAAGCCCTAAAAATTAATTTTATAGCAAGAATCACGGCTTGAGCTATCAAATTTTCTTCCTAAACTGTTTTCTCACTCGTCAGCATGGTCACCCTCACATCAGGCATAGTCATGCCACAACACTGCAAGGGTGGTGTGGTCGCACCCGATTACGATGTGGTCACACTGCTAGTTTGACTAGGGTGACGTGTTCAAGCCTGATTGTGGCGTGGTCAAGCCGCAACCCTTCTATACATGGGTGGTCACACCATTTGTCGGCATGGTTACACCGCTTCGAGGTACTTTTCGCTTAATTTTTTTCATTTCAAATTATTCGTATTCAACCATGCAATCTACACAACATCAACTGAAAATATTTCTCAAGCATACATCTATGATAAATGAAAAAAGAACTTATAAAATACAAGAAATAATGCAGATAAAATAACGTAAAATTTATGTATGTTAATACCCCAAACTTACCTTATTACTCGCCCTCAAGTAATCACATGGCTCAATTAGATATTATGAATTGAATTGGCATTCCTTAGGATCCTAATCATTCAACATTTACCTATGAATAAGAATTTGAAACATTTACCTCTAATCAACATGCTCATTTTTCCCTCTTTTCGAAAAATAATAGATATAAATAAAATAGGAATGAGTATCAATAATTCAGTAGACACAAAATCTATCTTAAAATTCTAATACTCAACTACTA
>NW_018165810.1:0-8028 GCF_001263595.1 Phalaenopsis equestris
GGGCAAACCCCACACCAAAAATAGTGCCAACAGCACCGAATAGTGCCAACAACACCGACACTAGCGCAGTCGGCTCCCATTCTGGTGCCATCTGCTCTGAACAATTCTGACATAAAAACTCCATTTTGACTCCAAATTCCATCCGTTTTGCTTTCTTTTTGCTCAAAATCCTAAAAATCAACAATCTACAATAAAACATAAAAAATACCTTCCTTTAAAGTGTAATATCACCAAAAATGAGTATAAAATATGGGTCTAAAAATGCATATCTTTTTGGTGTATCACCTACTGAAATCCTAACTTACATCTTGCTAGTTTTTTTAAAATATGTGCTACTTTTAAATATGATAGAGTGTCTAATGATGCTTTTAGGCTTAAAACTTTTCCTTTTTCAGTATGGAATAAAGCCAAAGCTTGGTTAAATTCATTAGCACCTCGATCTATCAGAACTTGGGGAGAACTATCACAACTATCGGATCTATCAGAATTTGGGGAGAACTATCGCAAAAATTTTTGGCTAAATATTTTCCACCATAAAAAACTGCTAAGCTTAGAAATGATATTATATCCTTTGGTTAGTTTGAAGGGGAATCGATATATGAAGCCTGAAAAAAATTTAAATATCTCCTTAGAAAATGTCCACACCATGCTTTACCAGATTGGTTAATATTTTAAAATTTTTACAATGGATTAGTAGGATCGCTTAGATCTATTATAGATGATGCTGCAGGTGGATCACTAGTGTCAAAACCTTTTAATGAAGCATACTCTTTAATAGAAGAAATGACTACTAACAATTTTCAATGGCCCTCTAAACGGGTAAATCTTAAGAGAGTAGCTAGTTTTCATGACTCTGATGCAATGCCTATTTTAGCATCTCAAATTGTTGCTATGTTAAAAAAGATTGATCAAATTAGAGTGAAATATTCTCAAATACCATCAGAATTAGAGGAAAATTCACGAAGACAGATAATTGATACTCAATCATCTTATGAAACTTTGAATGCTATAAATAATCAAAATAATAATCCCTATTCTAATTATTATAACCCTGGATGGAAAAATCACCCTAATTTTAGTTGGAATAATTATAACAATTTGGTGAACGCCTCAAGAAATTTAAACAGTCAAAGAAATCCTAATTATCAACTTTATTAACCTCTTGGATTTTAAATCTAACCCTAACCCACAAGTTAAGGAGAAGAAGTTGACGATGGAAGAGAAGTTGACGATGGAAGAACATGGAAGAACTAATGTTGAATATGGAAAATCAAATACAAAATCAAGGGGCAGCTATTAGAAATATTGAAAATCATTTATGACATATTGAAGATATTGAAAGTGACCCCAATGAAAATAAATGAAAACAAGTTCCTTTAGAAAAACCTCTACCTCTGTTTCCTCAAAGATTGAAGTAGAAGAGTAAAGATAAATAATTTAAAAATTTTTTGGAAATCCTTCAAAAGTTAACGATAAAAATTCCTTTCATTAAGGCTTTGGAACAAATGCCAAGTTATGTGAAACTTATGAAAGATATACTAAACAAGAAAAGGAAGTTTGCAGATCATGAGATAGTTGCACTCAGTGAAGAGTGTAGCGCTATTATTTAGAAAAAGCTTCGTAAAAAGTTAAGAGATCCTGGTAGTTTTGCTATACCTTGTGCTATTGGTGAAAAGTTTTTTTGAAAAGCCTTATGAGATTTAGGAGCAAATATCAATCTTATGCCTCTATCGATTTTTAAACGTTTAGATTTAGGAAAGATTTCCCCTACTACTGTAACTCTTCAGTTAGTTAATCGATCAATAACTTATCCTAAAGGAGTTATAGAAGATGAATTAGTAAAAGTGGATAAATTTATTTTTCCTGTAGATTTTATAGTATTAGATTTTGAGGAAGATAAAGAGATTCTTATTATTTTGGGGAGACCATTTCTTGCAACAGGGAGAGCTATGATAGATGTGTCAAAAGGAGAATTAATAATGAGAGTTAATGATTAAGAAGTAAGATTTAATATTGTGAAATCTATGAAATATCCTGCAATAGAAAAGATAATGAATGTTTTAGAATGGAAGTTATTGATTATCTGAGTAATGAGCAATTTAAGGAAGTGTTTGAAGAAAAATTAAGGCAAGAAGAATATTATGAGAATGAAATAAAAGAGGAGAATTTAGATTATATTCATGACAAATTTGAAACTTTAGATTTTTTGTAGAATGATAATAAAATTTTTATTCTTTCTAGTATTAAACCACCTAAACTTGAATTGAAAGTATTACCTGCCCATTTAAAATATTTCCTTTTATGAGATTCATCTACATTGCCTGTAATTGTATCTACTGATTTAACTGAAATTCAAGAACAAAAATTAATATAAATGTTAAAAAGATATAAAAATGCTTTTGGATGGACTTTAGCAGATATTAAAGGAATTAGTCATTTAATTTGTATGCACAGAATTCTATTAGAAGAACAATACAAACCTAATGCTGATCCTCAAAGGAGATTAAACTCAGTAATGAAAGAATTTGTTAAAAAATATATCTTAAAATGGCTAGATGTTGGAATTATATATCATATTTCAGATAGTGCTTGGGTAAGTCCAATTCACTATGTTCTAAGGAAAGGAGGAGTGACCGTTGAAGTAAATGAGAAAAATGAATTAATTTCATTAAGACAAGTTATTGGATGGCGAATTTGTATAGACCATAGAAAATTAATTATAGCCACCAGGAAAGATAACTTTCCTTTACCCTTTATAGAACAAATGTTGGATAGATGTGCTGAAAGCAAATATTACTGCTTTTTAGATGGATATACTGAATATCATCAAATTCCAATTGCATCGAGGATCAAAAGAAAACAACATTTACAAGCCCTTATGGAACATTTGTTTTTCTTATAATACCTTTCCGACTATGCAATGCACTTATGACATTTCAAAGATTTATGATGTCAATTTTTAGTAATTTGATTGAACATGTAATGGAAGTTTTTATAGATGATTTTTCTGTATTTGGGACTTCATTTGAATTATGTTTAAATAATTTAGAAAAAAGTTTTGGAATTAAGTGAACGAATCAACCTAGTATTAAATTGAGAAAAATGTCAATTTATGGCTGCATGAGGAATTGTACATAGGCATAAAATTTTTAAAAAATGGCATGGAAGTAGATCTTGCAAAAATTCAAGTTATTAAGAAATTACCACCTCCTACTACGGTTAGAGAGGTAAGAAATTTTCTAGGACATGCTAGTTTCTACAGACGTTACATAAATTTTTTTTCAAAAATAACTATGTCATTATGCCAACTTTTAGAAAAGGATACAAATTTTGATTTTGATGAGGAATGCATAAAATCATTTTAATTATTGAAAGAAAAAATAATCACTGCACCTATAATAGTTCCTATAATAGTTCCACTTAATAGTTCCACTTAACTAGGAGAAACCATTTGAAATAATGTGCGATGCTAGTGATTATGCTATTGGAGTTGTTTTAGGACAAAGACATAAAAAAGTTTTTAAAGTAATATATTATGCAAATAAAACTCTAAATGCTCAAATTAATTATACTACTATTGAAAGAGAGTTATTAGCTATTGTCTATGCCTTTGATAAGTTTAGACCTTACTTGATTGGAACCAAATGTATAGTACGTACAAATCATTCTGCTATCAAATACTTGATGAAAAAGAAGGATGTTAAACCAAGGATGTTAAACCAAGGTTAATTAATACTTCTTCTACAAAAGTTTGATTTTATGGTAATTGATAGAAAGGAAAATGATAATCAAATAGTTGATCATTTGTCTAGACTAGAAAAAGAAATATTAACTAATTTTACAAATGAAATTTTAGAAAATTTCTCTGATGAACAATTATATAATATTGATATAATGAATATACCGTGGTATGTCGATATTGTAATTTATATTGTAAGTGATATTCTACCACCAGATGTTAAGAATCAATAATCAAAGAAATTTTTTTATTATTCAAAATTCTATTTTTGGGATGACCCATATTTGTATAAACAATGTAAAGATCTATTTATTAGGAGGTGTGTACCTTATGAAGAAACTCAACAAATCATTGAAAGATGTCATGATTGAATTTGGAGGATATGTTGGAACAAATAGAATTACACATAAAATTTTACAAGCTGGAGTTTATTGGCCTACTTTTTTTAGAGATGTTAATGAATATATTAAAACATGCAATCAATGTCAGTGAGTACGAAAATATTTATAGAAGAAATAAAATGCCTCTAAATTACACATTAGAAGTTGAAATTTTTTAGGTGTGGGGATTAGATTTTATGAGACCATTTATGCCTGCATTTGAAAATTTATATATATTACTTGTTGTTGATTATATGTCCAAATGGATTGAAGCTATTTTTATACCTAGATGTGATTCTTGAACTGTTTCTAAATTTTTAAATAAAATTTTTTTTACAAGATAGAAAATGTCACGGGTAATTATTACTGATACAGGATCCCATTTTAGAAATAAGAGAATCGAGAAATTAATTAAGAAATATGGTACTTTACATAGATTCTCTACTGCTTATCATTCTCAGACTAGCGGTTTAGCAGAGATATCAAATCGTGAAATAAAACAAATATTAGAAAAAGGTGTAAATCCTTATAAATTGGATTGGTGTGCTAGATTAGATATTGCATTATGGGCATACATAACTGCTTATAAGACTCCTATTAGAATGTCACCACATAGACTTATTTTTGAAAAAAACAAGCCACTTACCAGTAGAATTAGAGCATAAAAGCTATTAAGGAATTTATATTTAATCTCAAAGATGCTGGTGAAAAAATATTGTTGCAACTCAATGAACTTGAGGAGATTAGAAATGAAGCATATGAGAATGTAAAAATTTATAAAGAGAAAATGAAAATATGGCTTGATTGAAAGATTATTAAAAAGAATTTTGAACCTAGATAAGAAGTTCTGTTATATAATATAAGATTGTGATTATTTCCAGGAAAACTGAAATCCATATAGTTTGGACTATTTAAAGTGATTAAAGTTTATCATTATAGAACTGTTGTTATTAAAGATCCTAAAACTGGAAAGATATTTAAAGTTAATGGGCATCGATTGAAACATTATTGTGAAGGGCGCATGCCACAATTTAAAGAAATTTTGATGTTAAGTCGTCCTGACTAAACAATGATATGTCGGGCTGACGATGTTAAACCAAGCGCTTTGTAGAAGGCAACCCATATATAAATCTACATATATCTACATATATCTATATATATCTATATATTACTATTTTTTTTACTAAGTGTTTTATATATTAAGAAATAATAACATTTTTGAATCCTACACGTCTTTATATATCGAATTGAACCAAAAAATAAAAGACGCAATTTTGGCCTCTAGCACTGATAGTGTCAGAATGGGTGTCGATGGTGCCCTTCTACATGAGCCATTGCGCAGAAAACACCATCGAGAGCGCTAATAGCATCCCATGTAGTTTCGTACGTTCAATACAAATTTGGCAGACTTTGGCGGGATTACACTTCGAAATAACCTCCGGGAGGTATTTTTAAAGGCCTACAAACTGCCTTATACTCTCTACTATTTTAAAGTAATTATGTTTTTAATGTGATTGTGTTGGATTTAATTTACTTTACTTTACTTTACTTTGCTTTAGAACTCTATAAACTTTGATTTTTTATATAGATAAATTATTTAATATATTTTTTGTGTCAGCGTTCTAGTATTTTTTCTTTATTTCGACGCTGAATTATAATTTAGTTTGCTTTATGTATGTGAAAGTGTGATTAGAAAAGTATATTTGTAAGAATTGGATAGTATATTTGTAAGAATTGTATATTTGTAAGAATTGGATTTTCATATATAAATGCTAGTATGGCGTTGTTTGTGAAAATACTTGTTTGTGAATTATTTTAAGATGAAAATTATTCTTCAAAAAAGACTAATTAGACTTTGGAGTGAACTAAAAAAAGGTAGAAAATTGTGAAAATTGAGAAATTGAATTTTTGGCCACTGGCGCCAGAATGGGCACTGACAACACCCTCGATCCGAAATTAACCAAATCCCTTAAAATTAAGGATTTGCACACTTAAAACACCATTTTTACCCTTTCGATCACCTTTAACCTCCGATTTGTTCACCTAAGGCTTACTATTGCTTTGATTTGAGGTGATTTTAAGACAAAAGAAGTTCGGATTTCATCTTCTCTCTGTAAGAGCTACACTCTGAACAAAAAAACTTTGGTTTTCACCAAGGATTTATCTTACATTGCCACGATCAAAATTTTGAAATTTTTTGAGGAGATTTTGAGAAATTCCTTTGGTGAAGAACTCTTACTTAGTAAATTTAAGTTTAAAATGTTCCACATTGTGTTTTTTTGAATTTTGCAAATTTATTTGGATTTCATCAAAATTTTTCTTAGATTATCATGGTACCGAGAGCAAGGGGGAAAGAGAAAGGTGGATTAAGATGATTAAAAGTTTTTCAACTACAAGGCTAACATTTGTTTCAATAATCTGCTTGCAACTAAGAAAAGTAATTTCGGATCAAGGATTTAAAAATTTGAGTGGAGAAGTCAAAAAATTAATTAATGCTTGGCAGTGGGAGAATTTTTGTTACTTTATAGTCGAGGCTATTATTGGCATGGTGAGTAGTGATGGAGTTTTATGCCAACTTTAAGGAAACATCCGAAGACTATGTTTTTGTTTGTGGGAAAATGGTAGAATTTACTCCAAGAAGAACTAATGAATTTTATCAGTAGAGGATGTGTATAGCTGTCAGTACAAATCATTTTTTCCTACAAATGAGGCTTATGAGGCCTTAAAATGAGGCCTTAGATGAAATTATTTCTTTTCTTACTAATGGAAGAGGAGCTTGGAAGGTGAAGAATAATGTTAAGGTAAACTTCCCTCTTTCTATGTTAAATGTAGTATCTAAGGCATGGAATTATTTTATATCTACTAGAATGATACCAACAAATTATCATAGCGAGGTTACAAAGGATAGAGCCATCTTGAACTTGTTTATCCAGCAGATGAGAAGATAGATGTAGGCTCTATTGTTTATAGAAACACTCATTCTATTGCTGTGGGAGAGACTACTGGTGGTTTAGCACACCCAACCCTGATCTTCACACTATGTGAATTGGCAAGAGTTGATTTTAGAATGGATGAGGAGAGTATTGAACCTCTAAAATCTATTGGGCTTACAAATATTAAGACTTATGAATCTCATGTTGGACGGAGATCTGGAAGTAAGAGTAGGGATAGTCTTTCTACTTCTAGTACCCCTACTCTCCAGGGACTTATGGAGCAACTGATGATCCAACAGGGAGATATCTTGAGAATGGAAAGCAAAATGGAAAATATAAAGGTTAAAAATGCAAATAATGATGATCTTACAAGGCAAAAGTTTGAATATGATGTTGCTTATGATGTTGTGATGGTCAGATACATGAGGGGTGACCACTCAGTTCAGTTTCCTACTCACTTTATTTTTACCCTGTACCAGCAGCAAAACTTTGATGTAGAAGAAGAAGAAGATAATGACTGGTGATGTTTTAGTTTGATCTTTTGTTTAGTTTATAGTTGGTTGTACTTTATTGTTATTGTTGTTTGTTTTTAGAGTGTGATACTTTGTTTCATTTTAGATGTTATGTTATATTATGAACAGTAGGATTGTAAAACTGTTTGTGCATTGGAATTTTTTTTAGTGTTGTTGTTAGTTTTTAATACTTTGTTGAATGTATTTATAGTTAAATCTTTTTCAACATATTTTTATATGTATTATGTGTTATTTAATGTTTTATGTCTTGTAGCTTTTCATATTAGCACATGCAATATTTTATAGTTAAGTTTCAATATCAGAACCTTCAATAAGTTAGTCTTTTCTTTATGTATTAAATATTTTCTTTCACCCTTTATTCTTTTAAGTTTTTCATGCTAAATCTTTTGAAAATTTAAGTTTGAGGGGGGGGGGGGGGGGGGGGGGGGGGGTTTTATTTTTCA
>NW_018165810.1:8114-21061 GCF_001263595.1 Phalaenopsis equestris
CTTTAGATAACTATATTTGTGTTTCTAAATATATATAGTAAACTTAAGTAAAAATTTTCAATAATAAAGGTTAATTTTAAAGATTAAGATATTTTGTATAAAAGAATAAACTATGTTTCTATATTATAAGTAAAGGAATTTCTCTTTTTGAAATGTTAAAAAATATTAGAGACTCATGTAAGAAGAAACAAATAAAAATTTATGAAAAATCTTTAAAGCTAATATAAATTTATAAACTGAAGGAATGTGCAAAGTTTTTAACTTTAAGAAGGGGATAGTGAAGTTCAAAATCATTAAAGGCTATCGAGATATAACAATCCTCACATAAAAAAATAAAAGAAAATAAAATAAAAAGATTGAAAATGATCGTGAAAAAAAAAAGAGAAAAGAAAAGAAAAGAAAAGATGTGAGGAGAAACTTGAGGAGATACCTAATTAAAAATTGGCTTCACTTGAATCAACTTAAAGAAGAAGACTTCATTACATTTTCTAAACTTATATTTAAGTATTAACATATTTACTAGTAAAGTTTAATGAAGTTCTATTTCATATGGATATTCTAAGTGGCTTTAACATGACAATTTGCAATTTTCCTTGAAAAGAATAAGAAATAAGAAATCTTAGACTTGACTGCTAAATATTCTTATACCTTTAGTATTAACTAGAGTTATTTTAAATTTTTCTTAAGTTATCTTATTGTATTTAGTGGACTAAAATATGAAAATTTAGAAGTGAAATTCTTTGTCATGAGTCATATTTTTATGTAGTAAATGAGTTACTCGAGAAATAGTGAATCAAAGGTAGAAAAGCTTTGTCAGCAGATGATACACCAAAAATATATGCATATTTAGACATACATTTTATACTCATTTTGGGTGATATTGTGCTTTAAAGGAGGGTATTTTTCATGTTATATTGCAGGTTGTTGTTTTATAAGACTTGAAGCAAAAAGGATGGAATTTGGAGTCAAAATGATGTTTTTGAAAAAATACTCAGCGTCAACGACGCCCGGATGGATGCCGATGGCACAGACCTACAGAACAGGGGCTAGACTATCCTCAGCACCGACGACGCTAGGAGCGGCACCGATGGTGCCATTTAATAGAGAGCATTGAATTAGTTCACGGGCCACTAGCATTGATGGTGCCACAATGGGCGTCGACTGCGCCAATGTCGGTGCAAGACCTGTTTTTAGAAGTTCGACAAATTTGGATGCTTTTTTGAAGAGTTTTTGGATGCACCTATTGGAAAACCTACATTAAGCTCTATTTAGAGCAGAATTTGATCTGAAAAGACCCTCCTTCGACCGCTTTCCACTCTCTTTCACGCTATTCCACATTCCCACAGCCACTTAGGGTTGCTTTAGTCATTTATTTCTTTAGAGTCATTTATTTCTTTAGTTTAGTCATTTATTTCTTTAGTGTTTTGAGTTTTTGCGGTGAGTTTAAGTGTGAATTCTTCTCTAAGAGTGTTACAGAGGGAGAGAAGTGAGAGATTTCTTCTTCCTACATCTTCTATGAGAGGCTACAAGGGATTTGATTTGAGAAAGAGTTTCAGATAAGTGTTGTTTTTTTTATTATTGTTGTATGAACTTTCTTTTACATATGAATTTGTGTTTGGTTGTAGTTTTCTCATGAAGTCTGAGTAGTTTCCTTTATCTTTCTCCCTACTCTAAGATATGATGAAATGAAGAGATAATTTGGATGTCCCAATTTTAAAATATAAAATAAATTGTGATTGGTTTTTTTAACTCCTTTATCTCCTTTATTTTACTTTTCGATCTAGCAAATTGAATTGTTAAAATATATTTTGAAACATATGATCTGAGAAATGGAGTATGAGTTCTACAATAAGAGTGAGAATCTCATTTAATTCCATCAAAGAGTATTTAGTTCATGGAATTAAGTGTAAAATAAATTGGAAAATATACTTTGTTGGGTGTAGAATTGGAGATTTTAGGGTGACAGACTAAAATCCCTAATTCAATCATAGTGTTTAAGAACTAAAGTGAGTGTTAGCCTTCGGGGAAGAGAAGTGGGAGCTCTGGAGTGAGAGCCAGTATCCTCATAGCCTAACCACAGACTTAGGGCCTAAACCTGAGATTAACCAATGATTTTCTATAACACTAAATCAAAGTAGAGAGTTAAAATTGCTCCTATTTAGCACAATATATTTTTAAACCATTTATCTCATCTTATTTTACCAAAAACTCATTTTTGTGGGAAAGATATTTTTTCATATTAGAAAACTTCATCGAATAAAACATAGTTTAGTAGTTACTATTTAAACCTTGCATTTTAGTTTTGCTAGTAGTTAATAATTTAGTTATGATAGTATTTCAAACAATTCAAAATTAGTGACAGTAATTTTATTATATTTCTGTGAATTTCCTAGTTAATTTATCATTTTAAATTTAAGCTTTCCTCATGGGATCGATATTTGGGGCTTAAATAGAAAGTCTTATATTGTTTGATAATGATACATATACTTGCATAGAATCAAAACGTGAATTGCTTAAATTTCTTATTCATAAATAACGCATCAAGTTTTTGGCATCTTTGTAAAGCGGAGTCAACTTTATAAGTTTTACACAACTATATTCTCGGGATCATTACTCAAGAATTAATTATTGAGTATTGTAATGTGTAAAGATCATTATGGCACTATGCTAGTCCTGCATTAGATGAAATTCACTTAAGTATTCAATCTCTTACTGCAGAAGCCAATACTTTTGAGAGAATCCTGTATGAGGATCCAAACTTACATTTGGCATGTTTCATAGAAATTTGCACCACAGTTGGCTATAATGGCATTTCCAATGATGTTGCTAGGCTTGAATTACTCCCTTTTTCCTAGAGGAATAAAGCTAAAATGTTTTTGAATTCATTAGCATCTGGATCTATTAGGAACATGGAATGAACTAATACAAAAATTTTTAGCCAAATATTTCTCGCTTTAAAAAATGGTGAAATTAAGGAATGATATTACTCCATTTTGTCATTATGAAGGTGAGTTTATATATGAGACTTGGGAGCTTCTAAGGATGTGCCCGCATCACGCTCTACCCAATTAGCTAATTGCATTGACTTTTATAATGCTTCAGATGGTTCTATCATTGTGGTTCGCTCTTGTTGAAGCTACTTGATGAGACATATTATCTAATTAAAAAGATGGCTACTAGAAACTTCCAATGGCCTGTTGAGAGTGTAAACCAGAAGAAGGTAGCTAATATACATCACATGGATGTGCTTTTGATTCTAACTTCTCAAGATACAGCTATATCTAGGAAGTTAGACCAACTTGGGATGAATCAACCTCAAGTACGACCAGCAGTTGAGGAAAAATTATTTTGGACAATTGTTTAATTCATCATATGAGACTCTAACATGATAAAAAAATTACCTAACAATATTTATTCCAATTTCTACAATACAACCTAGGTTAGCAGATTAGCAGAACCACCCTAACTTTAACTGGAATAATAATTCTAGTGGAGGAAGCTAACAATGGGGTAATAATCAAGAAAATACTATTGGAAATTGGAATGATCAAATAAATCATAACTTTAGATCTTCTTATCCTCTTGGATTTAAACATAATCCATAATTTAAGGAGAATAAGTTAACATTTGAAGAAGTTGTTTTGCAAATGAGAAATCAACTATAGATTCAAGGTACTGCTATAAGAAACATTGAAAACTAGTTGAGGTGAATTGCCAACACTCTTAGCAATCGACCTCAAGGAGCTCTTTGTAGCAATAAAGAGATTAACTTTAAGGAGAGGAGTAGAGAGCATGTTAAAGCTATAACAGTTAAGGAGTGGAAAAGAGTTGAAAGATGTAGTTAAGAAGAATCCGGACATGAAGAAAGATCATTTAAAGCTATAAAAACCAAAGAAAATATTTGAAAGGAATTAGAGATACCAGTTTCACCAACTCAGATTAACTTAGAAAAATCTCCACTCCCTTTTCCTCAAAGACTGTAACAGTAAAAACTAGATCAATAATTTTTTATATTCTTCAAACTTTTTAAAAACCTAACAATTAATATTCCTTTTGTTTAGGTTTTGGAGGAAATGCCTAGTTATGTAAAGTTCATGAAAGACATCCTCAATAAAAAGAGTAAGATTGAAGATTATAAGATCCTTAGTGAGGAGTGCAGCACTATCATTTAGAAAAAGCCTCCTAAAAAGCTTAAGGATTATGGGACATTTACTATCACTTGTGCAAATTGAGAAAGATTTTATGGCAAAGCTTTATGTGATCTTGGAGGAATTATAAATCTCATGCGTCATCTATCTTCAAAAGGTTAGGATTAGTAAAAGTGTCTCCTACTACTGTAACTCTTTAACTGGATGATCAATTGACCACTTATCCAAAAGGGTTATAGAATATATTCTTGTTAATGTGGATAAATTTATCTTCCTTATAGATTTCATTGTATTAGACATGGTGGAAGATAAGGAAATTCCCTTCACACTAGGTAGACCATTCTAGCCACTAGATGAGCAATGATAGAAGTGAAAAAAGGTGAATTAACGATAAGAGTAACTGATCAGAGAATAACCTTAAAAGTATTAAAATATATCATCTATCATTCTAAAAGAAATGAAGATGAGTGTTTTTAGTTGGATTTAATTGATTATTCATGTAATAGAAATTTCTGAGCAAATTATGAAAGTAAACTAGAAGAGCAATATTTGATGAGGAGAAGATTTCAGACTGTTAGGATGAATCTGCTCTATTGATTACAGATAATTCAAAAGTTATTCAAGAGAGGTTTGAGATTCTTGATGCAACATAAAATATTAAATCTGTTATTCCTTCTATTGAGGAACCCGCAGAACACAAAAAGAAGATGCTTCCCAAATACCTAAAATATGCTTACTGGGGGAAGTCATCCCCAAATACCTAAAATATGCTTACTTGGGGAAGTCATCTATATTACCTCTTAACATGTCCTCAGATTTCACTCATGTCCAAGAGGAGAAATTAATGGAAACTCTAATTAATTATATGAAAATTTTCACATGAGTCTTAGTTGATATTAAAGGAATTAGACCCTCTACATTTTTGCATGGGATCTTAATGGAAGATAACCATAAACCCAAGGCATATCCACAAAGAAGATTAAACCCAATAATGAAAGATACCATTAAAAGGAAAATTTTAAAATTATTAGATGTAGGTATCCTCTATCCTATATCAGATAGTGCATGGCTTAGCCCTATCCATTGTGTTCCTAAGAAAGAGGAGTGACAATGTTTGTTAATGAACATAATGACTTAATTCTAACCAGACTTGGTGGTGCATATGTATTGACTATAAAAAATTAAATTTTGCCACTAGGAAAAATCATTTCCCTTTACCATTAAATTATGTAACACACCGACATTTTTTAATGTTGTATGATGTCAATTTTTTGTGACCTATTGAGAAAGAAATAGAAGTTTTCATGGATGATTTCTCAGCTTTTGGCCTTTCCTTTGATTCTTGTCTGTATGATCTTGCTTAGGTGCTCAAACACTATGAAGAGACTAACATTATTCTCAATTAAGAGATTTGCTTAAGGGCATAAAATATCTGAAAAGGGAATGGAAGTAGACCCAATAAAAATTTGAGTTATTGAAAAACTGCCACCACCCTTTAATTTGAGGGGAGTTCTATTTTTCTTTGATATGTTAGATTTTATATATGATATATAAAAGTTTTTTCTAAAACTGTGATACCACTATGTTGTCTCTTAAAAAGGAATTTCCTATTCAAATTTGACTAGAAATGCTTAACAACCTTTAACACTCTAAAAGAGGAGTTAGTCATTACGCTTATTATTGTTTCACTAGAATGAGGAAGACCATTTGAACTAATTTGTGACGCAAATTAATATGTTATTGGAGCAATTTTAAGACAATATCAGGATAAGGTATTGAAAGCTTTATATTTTGCCAGCAAGACTCTTAATGAAGCTCAAAATAATTACACTACTTTTAAGAAGGAGCATTTGACAATAGTCTAGGCTTTTGATAAATTTAGACCTTACCTGATTGGAACTAAATGAACTATTTACATTGATCATTATGCTATTGGATTTATGATGCTGGAAAAGGACGCCAAACCCAAATTAATTAGATGAGTCTTTTTAATGCAATAATTTGATATTGAAATAGTAGATCGAAATGGTTCTAAAAATCAAATAGTGGATCATTTATCAAAACTTAATCATGAAAATTCTTCTACTTATGAAGAAGAGATTAATGAGTATTTTCTTGATGATCATTTATTAACTATTACTGAATGGCTTATTTTGTGGTTTGTTGACTTAGTTAATTATATAATTAGCAATATTATACCATATGGTATGTCATACCATCAAAGGAAAAAAATTATCCATGTCAGCAAATATTATTCTTGGGTGAACTGTATTTGTATAGGAAATGCAAGGATCAAGTGATAAGGAGTTGTATACCTATAGAAGCAACCCTTAAATTTATTTAGAAATATCATGAATCTTAATTTGGGGAACATTTAGGAGTTAATAAAATTACTCCTAAAATTTTACAATCTAGATTTTACTGGCTTACTTTATTTAAGGATTTGAACATATATAACAAGTCTTGTGATCAATGTCGGAGAGTAGGCAACATTTCTAAGCATGATAAAATGGCCCTAAATTTCACTTTGGAAATTAAAATCTTTGATGTCTGTGATTTAGATTTTATGAGACCGTTTGTACCTTTATTTAGTAATATATATATATAATATATATATATTCTGATAGTTATAGATTATGTCTTAAAATGGATTGAGGCTGTGGCTCTACCAAATGTGATGCTCAAAGTGTTGCTAAATTTTTAAAGAAAAATATCTTTAATAGTTTTGGGATGCCTAAAATGATTATGAGTGAAAGAGGGAGCCACTTTATAAACAAAAGAATTGAGGCATTAGTTACTAAATATGAAATTAAACATCAGATTGTCACAACATCATCCTCAAACTAGTGGTAGAGGAAGTTTCCAATCGTCAGATTATGCGACTCTTGGAAAAAATAGTCAAACCTTTTAGGAAAGATTGGTCATATGATGCCTTATGGGCCTACAAAATTTCATATAAAACATCCATTGGAATGTCTCTATATAACTCATATTTAGCAAAGTTTATCACTTACCAGTAAAATTGGAACATAAAGCTTATTAGGCTGTTAAAGAGTTAAATTATTATATGAAAGAAGCTAGTGAGAAGAGACTACTACAGTTAAATGAACTTTAAGAAATTAGGAAAGAATCTTATGAAAATGTTAGATTATATAAACAGAAAATAAAGAAATGGCATGATTGAAAGATTCCTTGGAAGAATTTTAAGCATGGACAGAAGGTTTTATTGTTTATATATTGATTAAAATTATTACTCGAAAAAATTAAATCCAGGTAGTCGGGACAATTTACTGTAGTAAAAGTTTATCATTTTGATGTTATTGATATTAAAGATCCTAAAAATAATAGAAATTTAAAGTAAATGGACAAAAACTTAAACCCTATTTCGAAGGGGAAAGACTACTTGTAAATGAAATTTTAATGTTGGGTCATCTCATGTAATATCTAAAGTCATTGAGTTAAGGAAGTTAAACTAAGTGCTTTTTGGTAGACAACCCATCTTGTGTGGTTTGATTGTGCTTTTTATTATTGAGATGTGTTTTTCTTGAATTTGAACATTTAATTTTGCATTTGTGTGTTTTGATTGCGATTGAATGATGTAAGATAGCAAATCCATAGTCTTCTCGTTCTTATTGGACTTTAGTATGACTATTGGAGGTAGTAGGAACAACGTTATCCTTTATACCCTAGTTCTTAATCGAGCATAGTATTTGTAGGAGTCATGCTGAGTTTAGGCGTAGGACAGGTCCATCTTACTTCCTATTTTTGACCTATCTCACCCTTTAATGGTTCAACTGACCAATTACGAGAAGGGGCTACTGTTTGTTTCTTTTTTTTTTTTGAACTCGCAGATATGCATACTTTATCAGGAAGGGTGACAGTTAAGACTAACAACACATAAGCCAATCTTAATAGTATAGGTGTTACCTAGTCCATAAGTTTCTCCTTACAAATTATATGTAAATCACCCGTTACTCAATAAAAGGAGATTTTGTTGGAGATTAGTTGTTAAAGAATGGAGATGTGATGAGAAGAGGATGAGTAACCTGACCCGAACCACAATTACGCAAATATCTATGCTCCTTAATATGCCAAAAACTTGACCCAAATTATATTTAGCGACTAGTGAGAATAAATGTAATATGATTAAAGAGATAGTTTTCTCACTAGAAGTACTACACAAGTAAACGTATCATTTCAAGCTATATAGTTTTTTCTTTAAAAACCCCAGTATCAATCCTACGTGGAAGTCAAAAACATGTAAACAATAAAATAAAATACAGGAATTTTGACTTTCAGAAAACTTAACTTAGGATTGCAACAACTATCTAAAGATGAAAATTAAGTTTAATAAATTCTACAATATGCAAATAAAATTAAATATAATGACTCAAACAATATATATATAAAGAGATTCTCTCGTTGCCAATAATTCATAATTAGTGAAGGATTTCAAAATTTTCTTAAAAACTTAAATGTCATATAGTGAAAAATAGGAATATACTATTTCCTTACTTTCTTTCAAATTATGCAAATAATATTGACTAATCTAAAGTTCTTGTTAGTTAAGTTCTTGATTGTATAGTAGTGTTGGGTAGGTTCTAGTCTCTCACTTCAAGATTACCCACTGTGTCCCATCTATAGAACCTACCAGTGACCCTTAGTTCCAATCTCTAGACCAATTTGAAAAAAGAATCTAGTCTGTCACTCTAGAAATATCAATTCTACGTCCAACAAAGCTTAACTCCTTATTTATTTGCACTCCCCTTTAGAAAAACTTTAGTGCTCTTTTCAAGGTAGAATGTGATACTTACAAGTCAAGAAATCTTAGCCCTTTCTGGTCTATAAGTCCCTCAACATGTTTTAATAATACAAGTGGTCAATTTGTAAAGTAAATGAAGGATCAGTAAAAATATCATTACAATTCTTAGGAATAAAAGAAGTTCTAAACAATAAAGAATCACTTATTTAGTTACTTCATATTGCAAGGAGAAAGAAAATAAAACTACTCACGAAGCATGAGGATAACAAAATAGAACATATTTATAAAACTCTAATCTAAAGTACAAAACTTAAAAAAAGATAAAAATACTTATTTGGAATGTTTCCCTACGCACGCCTTTGAAGTTCTTTGACTTCTATGACTCCAAAAGCACTTCAAAAGCTCACAAACTCCAGAAATAACAAAGACTCACAAATAAAACTTCTCTCACACTTAACACACTCACACACTATTATACTCTCTATATCTAACCCACTAGCCCTTTGAAATTAATTCATATTTATAGAGCTTCAAAAATGGCCAAAGGTTTTTATAGACATCTCTTCAAAATTTGGCCTCATTCAATGAATATCTCGAAAGTAATCGTGGCGCCTGGGCACCTAACTGTCGCGCCTAGGCGCCAGCTATGTTCAGCATCTGGTGCCTAGGCGCCAACCAAGTTTTGCATCTGGCGCCTAGGCGCTAGTTCAGTTGTTTTGACACTTTTCCTTATTTAGCCCATTTTATGCTCCATTTTTATGTATTTTTTCTCCTTTTTTCTCTTAAACTCTTTTTCTTATACCTGCAACCAAAATCCTAAAAATAGCTTTCATTGAAACATAATATCCTCAAAATTTGAACATAAAATATGCATAAGAAAATAGATAATTTTAAGGTGGTAGTAGGTAATTTTTTGGCGTGTCAATTCCCCCAAACATAAACGTTACTTGTCCTCAAGTAACCTTTCTTACTATATATAAAAAGTATAACATATGGAAGTGAGTTTTACTTGAAGATTTCTATAGTTTTTGTTTAATAAATGCAATAGTAAAACTTTATAAATATTTTTAATAACTTAGATTAAAACTAGAATGTAAAAATATTTAGTAGTCAAGTTTAAGAATTCTGATTTCTTATTTATTTCGAGAATAATTGTATTTTTTTCATATTAAAGAGACTTAGAAAAAGTACATGAAAAAGAATATCATGAGACTTTACTAGTAAGGATGCTAATACTTTGTAAATATGCTTAGAAATAAAATTTAGTTCTTTTTCTTAAGATGATTTACGTTTAGTTCTTTTTCTTAAGATGATTTACGTGAAGCCAATTTTTTATTAGGCATCTCCTCAAGCTTCTCCTCACATTTAATTTCTTTTTTTTTCTTTTCTTTCTGGATCTTTTTCCAACCCTTTTTTTAATTATTTCATGTGAGGATTACTATATATGGATAGTCTTTATTGATTTTGAACCCCATCATCCTCTTCTTAAAGAAAACCTTTACACGTTTTCTTACTTGATAAATGTGTATTAGACTTGAAAATATTTTTCATAAAGTTTCAATCATTTATTTTCAAATAAAAATCCAAGATCTTTAACATTCCCAAAAATACAATTTTCTTTATTTTAAATAGTACAAGCAAATCTTTATACTCTTATACTAAATATCTCAAATCCAGAATTAATCTTATAATTAATTAATCTTATAATTAAAAATTTGGAATTAATCTTATAATTAAAAATTTGTACTTAAGTTTACTAAATTATTTATAAAATCAAAAATATAGTTATCTCAAGCTATCTCATCATACCACAAGTTATATTAAAATAATTTTTAAAAATATATTTTACTTAGGACAAATAAGGTTTAGTTTTAAATTTTTTTTCCCTTCCCCCAAACCTAAATTATAAATTAGTTTAGAAAGTTAAGTTTATAATAAGCATGAAGAAAGTGAAAGTTTAGAAATTCTAAGCAGGAGAATAGTACAGATACAACCAAAAAAACGTGCTGAGTAGTAGATAATTTAAATTAAAAACAGATATATAATGAATATTTGCACTGTAAAAGAACTACTCTAACACATATCCAATTCGAAGAAAAAGAGTAACAATAGTAGCTGTGAAAAGAAAAGTATAGAGCAACAAAACATACATAAACAATCCAACATAAGATAGATCTAGAAATCACAACTTCTACATAATAAGAAACAAATTAAATCCTCTTCCTCCTCCTCATCGTCATCAGAATCAAAGGGAATCTCTTCATCAATAGATTTTTGAATCTCAAAAGGTGTAAAATGAGATCATGTAGGAAATTCAATTCTATGGTCTCCCTTCATGAATTTCACTAAGGCCTCATCATAATCTACACTCTTCCTTCTAACAAAATATGACATATGATCAAACTTGTTTTCCATATCCTCCATACAACATTGCATCAAGAACATATCATTATGGTGTTTCAATTATCTTTTACTCAACACATTCCAAAATCTAGAAGAGGTAGAAGCAGTAGAAGTAGAAGGTTTATAAGAAGTAGGTCTGGAAGTGGAAGCAGAAAGTGCACCTTGAACTCTATTTCTAGGTCGTCCATATATATGAACTTTAACCTTCCCAATTGGCTCAAGCGGCTTCAACTGCTCTTCCCAATGTTCAAACTTAACTCTAAAGTTTTTGCAAAGTGTAAATATTAAAGATGGAAATCCAAGTCTTGAAATCAAACTAGCTCTCGCAGAAGAACTAATAAAGTCATAAATAAAACACCCACATATATAGGTTTTCCTTCTTGAATGCAGTAGTTTAAAATAGCTCTTTCTGTAGTCACTTCACTTAAATAATTCAAAGGAAGGAGGCGAGCAGAAATAAAATAATGTCATGCCTTGTAAGTAGCATTGAGCTTGTAAGAAGAAAAATTTACCTTTCGATCATTTCAAATCTTCCAGGCTCCACGGCCATCAGTCAAATATGCCACGATCTGATCCAACTCTACCTCATATGGAAAGAATTCTGAATAGAAACAATCAATCTCAGGCGGCATACCATATATCACATTGATCCTCTCAGGAATAAACTCTACTCCTTTTACTCGAACAAACACTTCATCATCATCTCCTTCAGGTAAATTTGCACAGAATTCTCTAACCACAATGATGACGGCAACAACAATAAAGTAATAGAAACTCTCCCATTGAGGTGCCACAATAATATTCTCTAAAGCTCCACTAGGTCGATAAAAACTTTGCTACACAATAATCTTTCCTGAAGAAGTAAATTCGGTGTAATGAATTTGTGCATTTACATCAACCAATTTAGTATAGTTAGAGGTTTCTTTTCCTCTTCCTCTCTTTATTTAGGAACCATTGACCAGAGAAAAATATGTTGAGATTTTCATACCTATTTTATACTATGTTTGATGATATTGCACTATAAAAAAAGGTTTTTTTGATGTTTTGTTGCATGAATGATGAATTAGGGACATTGGAGCAAAAAGATGCAAAAAGGAGCGAATTCAGAGCGAAAAGGACCAAAATGTACAGTATTGAACTAGGGCGCCGATGGAGCCATCAACCCCACTGACGTCGAGATTTTCTCGAGACTCCAGAATTAATCCGGCGAGTTTTTCCCGAGACTACAGGACAAAATTCTTCAGAAGCCCACTGAAAGCGAGATCGACGGTTATGCCTACTGAAGCTTTGGATAAGGCCAAATTTTCAGGCTTTGGATAAGGCCAAATTTTGAAGGGATGCTTAGGCAACTCTTGGGAAAGCTCATCCACAATTTTAAAAGACTTTTTTGGCCAAAAATTGGGAGTGGCTAGAGAGGCTGGAAGAGGGGGAAGTGCTAGAGAGAGTTCCTGGAGGTTAGAAAGGTTCCAATAGTGTGAGGAATTCTTCGAGAGATTGTAAGAGTGGAGGGAAAGTGAGATTTCTTCCTCCTTGCTACTTCAAAGAGGAATTCTGTGTGTTGTAAAGAAAGGAAGAGATTCAGAGGAACTTCGAGAAGTGTTCTTGGGGAGAAATTAGAGATAAGTTATTTACTT
>NW_018165810.1:21265-22487 GCF_001263595.1 Phalaenopsis equestris
TAATATATATAAATATATATATATATATATTTAATTTATGATATTTTTAAAATAATTATATACTAAAAAAATTAATATATTTTAAAATTTAAAACCTGTACACTCTAATAATATAAATATTATATATTTATATAATATAAAGTATATAATTAATATAATATATTATATTATTATTTTTATATATTAATATACAAAATGAAAAAAAACCTTTTATTAACCTAAGGGACTGCGGTCTGCGGAAGCCCTAGCCCGTCACCCCGTGTTCGCCCCTTTCCCCTCTCGAAAGCACGCCGCTCTTTCTCATCTTGAAGGCACACCGCTCTTTCTCCTCTTCGGCTGCTCCTTCGCTCTTTCTCCTCTTGGTTTCGGCTGCTCCTTCTCTCAAAATCGTGAAAAGCTTCCTCTCGGTGACTGTGAGATCCCTCCTCGTCTCAAAATCGCGACTCTCGGTGGGAGCTTAGGGTTGATTGGTTGTGTTCGTTTTTTAATCTCTACTTCTATCTGTCTTCGATAAAGTGTATCTGTCCTCGGCGAGTCGGCGTTGGATCGACCACTCTTGGTATTCTTGCTTCGGTGCTTGGTTGCGTGATATTCTTGCTTGGTTGCTTGTAAGGCTACCGAGTCGTCTCTTTTGAGCATATCTTCTCTAATATTTCATATTATCTTCAGGTTTGCCTCTTATTTTAAATTTTAAGAATTTTTTTTAGGTTTATTTAAATTTTTTTAGTGAAACCTGGGTTTTGAAGTTTCTGAAATTTCTGTATGAGGCCATGTAGGGCTTTTATGAGTTAATTAACGCATGTATCTTGCTTTATAAAGGCATAGTTTGGATAAGATGGAATGCTTAGTTAGAAGCTAGTTGATCAATACAGTTATGTCATCTGTGCATGAACAGGGAATATACACTACTCTTTTTTTATGCTTAGTTGTAAATCCTACTATTCTTTTTTTATGCTTTACGTTTATAATGGAGTTTAACATGCAATGTAAAATGCTTAGAGTTCTATTGTTCTATCATGCATGTGGAAATGAATAGCAGAACTGTATTTGATTTTGTGGCTTGGGAGAGGTGCAGCAACTCCCAAAACATTGTGAGAGGGTTCTTTCCCCCTCTCCCTCCCTGGATTTGGTTGGGCTGGACTTTCTAACTGGTTGTATACTTGTAGTTGGCTAGCTGCAGCCTGCTTATGGAAATGAATAGCAGAAACTTAATTGAGAAATT
>NW_018165810.1:23856-24677 GCF_001263595.1 Phalaenopsis equestris
TATTTTATAGATGTTAAATCAAACTCCAAGGGGGTCGAAGTATCATATGTTCAATGTGTTTGCTGTGGGGTGAAAATACTTAAACCCAAGTCAGGTACAACCTCTCAACTTCTTAGGCATGTTAAGGAATGTGCTAAGATAAAAGCAAAGAGTCAACAACAAGTTGACTTCTCAGACAAGAGATAGAAGTTACTGAACTTCTTGTCTTCAGAAGTTCAGGGTGAGTCAGAGATTCCTATTTTCTATGATTCCAAAAATTATGATCAACAACTCATACGAGAGGTCATAGCAAAAATGATAATTGTACATGAGTATCCATTCATGATGGTTGAACATACTTGGTTCAACATATTGTTAAAAATGTTAAATCCTAACTTTCAAAGTGTTTCCAGAAACACAATAAAGAATGATTGCATGAAAGTTTACGAGTGCGGAAAAGAAAAGGTTAAATTTCGCCTTAAAGATGTTTGTAGGGTGTCATTAACTACAGACTGTTGGACCTCCAATCAAACTATCGGATATATGTGTTTGGCTGCCCATTATATTGATGAAACATGGAAGTTAAAGAAGGCTATTATCAATTTTATTGAGTTAGAGCCTCCACATACTGACACATACATTTGTGATGCTATTTGTGAGTGATTGTTGGAGTGGAATCTTCTGGATAAAATATCTACAATTACTTTAGATAATGCAATTAATAATGACGTGGCTGCTAGTTCATTAAAATCAAATTTTCAATCACGCGGAAAGTTGCACTTCCATGATTTTTTTTTCATGTCAGATGCTGCACGCATATTATCAATATAATGGTCCAAGAT
>NW_018165810.1:26629-28141 GCF_001263595.1 Phalaenopsis equestris
CCATAAATGACCTATTGACAGTTGTAGGAAACATAATATTGACTGGATGGGGATAGATGTAATTGCAGGTATGAGTTTCTACCATTTCATACATGCTTCTTGAGCTCTCACCATCATAGCTGTTACAGATTTACCTAACTTTTATTTTCATACATGCTTCATGCTTGTAAAAATTGAAGATTAGGTGTTAGATATGTAAATGCATAAGAATTGAGTGGTATGTATCAGGACCTGGACTTGTTTGTGCTCGCCAAGAACTCATTTAGGATTTGTTTAAAATTGAACAGGATCCACGGCGTGGACTTGTTTGTGCTCTTCCATTTGACTATTTATTTGTGCATTTCTTTGCATGCAGGGATGACATAGTCACGTAAATGAAGGACAATTTTATCAGGTTCTGCTGTACGAACTTGATGCAATACGCAAGGTATATGTTTCAATTATTTTTTTGGATGATTTACACATATATATAACTCACTTATATATTTATATATCCAACACCTAAATTACATTTTTTGCATATATGTCATCTTAATGACCAACATTCAGTTAATTACATATATCCTAAATTACATATCTTTTTTGCAGCATACTTCTCGATTGTTCGCAAACAACCATAATGACCAGCATTCCGTTGATAAAAGTGGAAACATACTTAACTCATTCTTCTGAAATGAGCAGACTGAAGGATTAAAGTTGAATGAACGTTGGGATTTCTAGAGTGATTTTTAGAGTGTTAGACATGTAAAATTGTATTTATTTTCTTGTTGCTTTTCAGTTCTTTGTATAATATACATTTTGTTGCAATTGTTATGTTGCTGAGTGTTAGACATGTAAAATTATTACATACATGATCTATATGAGAAAACAATCTATTTAAAATATAAATTTTTTATGTTAGACATGTTAAATTATAAATACATAAGAATTAAGTGGTATGAGTGAAAATTTAGAGAGAGAGAGAGAGAGAATTTCGAACATTACGAATTCGAACGATTCGAACGATTCAAACAATTCGAACGATTCAAACAATTCGAACAAATACGAACCGAACACGAGCCTATTTCAAATAAATTATATTTTAAACGAACCGAACATGAACATGAGTACTGTTCATTTGTGTTCGGTTCGTTTACACCCCTAGTTATTTGAATTTGTGAAGCTATGAAAATATTTAAGAAATTGTGATGATCTTTTCACTTTGATCTTAATTTACTTTCAATCTGACCAATTGATTTGTTAAAATATGTTGAGTTTTACAGCTAAAGAGAAGATTACATCCAAGATTCAAGGAGCTCAAAGCCTTTGGAAGTTGGGTGCAAATAAATAGGGAAATAATTTATCGGGCATAGAATTGGAGATTTTAGAGTGACAGACTGAAATCCTCAATTCGGTCCTATCGTTTGGGTGCTGAAGTGTAGATGTTAGCCCTCAGGCAAGGGGAACGTGGGAGCTCCGAAATGAGAGCCGGTATCCTCCCAGCCTAGCCGCAGAGTCAGGACACAAGCGGAG
>NW_018165810.1:28174-46109 GCF_001263595.1 Phalaenopsis equestris
ATAGGTATGCTCCTATTTAGCACAATATAATTTGAACTAATTCACTTTATCCATTCACTATAATTTCTTGACAAGGAGAAGGATGCTTTCTTATATATTGAATATCACATTTAAACCCTCATTAGTATCATTCATTATTTAATAGTTATTAAAATTATATATTTATTGCAATTGCCTATTAGTGATAGATAAACAAATTGAACTTTGTTGTTGTGATTAAAGTAATGTTTTTTTCTAAAATCTTAGTTCGTAATTCTAAACTACTCCCTGTTGGATCGTTATCTAGGACTCTATTCGAGCCCTATATTACTTAGGCGATACGTATACTTGCGTTGATAAGTGTGACTTTACAATTATTGAATATTTATTACGTTCATATTTATTATATATTTTTTTGCATATATAAAGTCGCGGTCAACCATCTAAAATAAATTTGTAGAAAATTCCAACAAATTTCAAAATGAAGAAAATAGGCTTTCTACAAGCTTTTTTTTCAAGCTATCAAAGCTTAGATCCATGGATTTTTCGCCACTAAATTTCATATTGTTGCATATTTTTGGTCTCTGCTCAATGTATGAAAAATCCATTGTGAAATCACAAAATAACCATGCCAAAATGTAGATCTAACCTCAAGAAGATGAACTCTGGTGTTGTTTTAGCAAAGAAACTTGAAGTTTTTAGCTCCATGAAGCACCCTAGAGCGGGTTTTCCCGAAAAATAGGAAGAAGAAGAAGCTTGGGCAACACCAATTGCATCAGTTCGGTTTAATAGGCAAAAAATTTGAGTTTCAGCCTGTTCAGGTGAACCGGTGCTTAGGCGCTGGTTTTGGTGCCTAGGAGCTGGTTTTGGTGCCTAGGAGCCATGCTATACGGGTGGTTTGGCGCCAAGGCGCCAAGCCCAAAATAATTTTGTTTTCTTGGGTTATAAGTGTAACATAGCAAGACTAAGTCAATCAAACAAAAATTTCTCATTAATTTATCATCACACCTCATGTTTATTTTGTCCCCAACATCTTCTATTTTCCAACTTTCAATTCATAATTAATTCCAACATTCTAACAAGGGGGCATATTCATTAAATTATCAATCAGTAGTACAATATCACACAAAAACACTAATAAGCAAATCAACACAAGAAAACTAACACACAATCAACAACAAGATAATGTAGCACACATTACACATCCTTTACTAAAGCAAGCAAATACAAAGTACAAACACACAAATCCTGTTCAAAAGACCAATCTTCGTCGATCTCATTCTCATCACCCTTCTCACATACCAATTATTGACAATCAAATGAGTAGAAGACAAGGACACGAGGGAATTCCAAAGACTCCTTTTCATCACTCCGTGGAAGCAAGTAAGATCTCCAATTTTTTTCTTCTCTGGTCTAAATCTTGAAGCAATGAAGATTAGAGAAGAAAGCTAGACTGTTTTATAGAGAAGACATGGAGAAAAATTGCTTTAGGGTGGTTTTCCCATGTCCATAAATTGTGGCAGCTAGGTGCCAGTTTTTGGTCCATAGGCGCCAAAATCAAAGGACTCTGGCGCTTAGGCGCCAATTGTTAGTGCCTATGAGCCAGTATCTAAGTGAACACTGATTCGCCTAATGGCAAATTTCTTCAATTTCAAATCATGTTTAATACCTTAAATAATGTTAAACAGAATGCTACTTAAGCAAAGGATAGTCACAATCCTACAGAATAACAAACATAAATCAAACCACATTGATAAATATGGGTTGCCTCCCATAAAGCGCTTGGTTTAACGTCGTCAGCTTGAAGTTTCCAAATGTTTTACTCAGATAGACCCAACATCAAATTCTCTTTATAAAAGGGCTTGCTTTCTCCAATGTAAGGCTTCAACCTATGTCCATTTACTTTGGTTATATGTCCAATTTTTGGATCGTTAATTTTCACAGCCCCATAAGAACAAACTTTTGTCACAATAAATGGCCCCAACCACATGGACTTAAGTTTTTGGGGAAATAATTTCAATCAAGTATTGTATAATAAAACGTCTTGTTCAGAACCACATGGACTTAAGTTTTTGGGGAAATAATTTCAGTCAAGTATTGTATAATAAAACGTCTTGTTCAGGCTCAAATTTCTTTCTTAAAATCTTTTGATCATGCCGCATTTTCATCTTTTCCTTATAAATTTAAGCATTTTCATAAGATTCATTTCTAATTTCCTTGAGCTCATTTAATTACAATAATAGTTTATCTCCATCATCTTTTAAATTATAATTAATTTCTGTTATCACCAAATAAGCTTTATGCTCTAACTCAACTGGTAAATGACAAGATATTCCAAATATGAGCCTTAATGGAGACATTCTTATAGGATTTTTATAAGCAATCCTATAAGCCCATAAAGCATAATCAAGTCTATCAGACCAATCAATCCTTCTAAAATTCACAGTTTTCTCTAAAACTCTTTTGATTTCATAATTTGATACTTCTATTAATCCACTAGTCTGAGGTGATAAGTTGTGGCAATCCTATGTTTAATTCCATATTTTCTAAGTAATGTTTAATTCCAAAGTGTCCCCAAAATTCAGATTTATAACATTTTTATATTATTTCAAGAGTTTCATTAATTACTACACATCTTCGATTAACTAAATCACGACATTTTTTATATAAGGGACATTCCAAAGTAAAACCTTTCATCATACATAAATTTCATTTTCTAGTGGCTTGTTAGCACATAAGGTAGAATATTACTAACTAAGTTGTTAACTACATCTACATACCACGGTATATGTCACTCAGCAATAGCAAAAATTTGTTCATCAGAAAAATTTTCATTTATGAAATCCACATTGTTACATGTTAAGGTTTTGACAAATGATCAGCAATTTGATTATCAGATCATTTCCTATCCACTATCTTAAAATCAAATCTTGCAAAAGAAGGACCCACCTGATTGGTCTTGGTTTCACATCTTTTTTTTGACATAAGATATTTAATAGTTATACATTTAGCTCTAAGTAAATGTGACATAAATTTGTCAAAAGCATATACTTTTGCAAACAACTCATTTTCAGTTTTTGTGTGATTAATTTAAGCTTCATTAAGAGTTTTGCTAGCATAATATATAAGATTACAAATCTTATCATATTTTTATCCTAAAACAGCTCCAATAACATAACCACTAGCATCACACATTAATTCAAACAGTTTTTCTTAGTCAGGTGAACAATGATAGGTGCAGTAATTAACTTTTCCTTTAATAAATTGATAGCTTTAAGACAATCATCATTAAAATCAAACTTAGTATCAATTTCTAAAAGATGGCAAAGAGGCTTAGCAATTCTTGAAAAGTCTTTAATTTATCTCCTATAAAATCCAGCATGTCCAAGAAAACTTCCTACAACAGTTACTGAATTAGGAGGTTGTAATTCAGCTATAATTTGAATTTTTGCTTTTTCCACTTCCATACCATTTTTAGAAATTTTAGGTCCCAATATAATCCTTCCTGTGACCATAAATTGATATTTTTCCCAATTGAGAACTAAATTCATTTCTTCACAGTATTTTAGAATCATTGCTAAATGATTTAAACATGAATCAAAAGAGATTCCAAAAAATGAGAAATCATCCATAAACACTTTAATTCCTTTCTAAATTAAGTCACTGAAAACATAAATAATACACTTTTGAAAAGTTGCAGGTGCACTACATAAACCAAAACACATTCTTCTAAGAGAAAAAGTCTCATGTGGACTTGTAAATGTAGTCTTTTATTGATCCTTTGGAGTAATATGTATTTGGCGGTAACCATAATATCCATCCAAAAAGCAAAAATATTCATGTACTGCTAGTTTATCCAACATTTGGTCCAACAAAGGTAATGGAAAGTGATCCTTCCTGGTGGCGGTATTTAATTTTTGATAGTCAATACAAATTCACCATCCAATGACTTATCTTGTTGGAATTAATTCATTATTTTCATTTTTTACAACAGTCGCTCCTTTATTTGGAACACAATGAATAGGACTAACCCATGCACTATCTAAAATTTGATAAATAATCTCAACATCCAACCACTTTAAAATTTCTTTTTTTACCACATCTTTCATCATAGGATTTAATCTCCTTTGAAAATCAACGTTGGGTTTACAATCATTTTCCATTAAAATTTTGTGCATATAGATTGAAGGACTAATTCATTTAATATCTACTAAAGTCCAACCAAAGCTTTTTAATAATTTCTTAATGTCTCAATAATTTTTCTTCATGATCTTTGGTTAACTCTAAGGATATTATAATAGGTAAAGTAATTGAATTTCCTAAAAAAGCAAACTTTAAATGCATAGGAAGAACTTTCATCTCAAGTTCAGAAGATTTTTCAATTGAAGAGATTAGAGATTTACTATTTTTAGTAGTATCCAAATCTCAAAGTTTTCTTGGACATAATTAATATCCTCAACATTTATCTCTGATGATTTTTTTCTTCAATATCACTTTCAATTTCGCTATCAATTCCTTCCTAATTTAATATATTTTCATTTTTTCCTCAGAAATGACTTCACATTTTTCCTTATAATGTTTAGCAATCATATAATCCAAAATATCCATTCAATAACATTTTTCTTTAACAGGATACCCATTGAGTTTAGAACATTAAATGTTACTTCCTGGTCATTAACTCTCATGGTTAACTCTCCTTTCTGCACATCAATCATTATACGTCATGTAGCAAGAAAATGTCTCCCCAAAATAATAGAATTTTCTTTGTCTTCTTCCATGTCTAGCACAATGAAATCCACAGGGAAGATAAATTTATCCATTTAAACAAGTACACCTTCTATAACCCATTTATGATAAGTAATAGATCGATCAGCTAATTGTACAATAGTGAGAGAATTCTCTCTTAAGTTTAACCTTCAAAAAATTGATAAAGGCATGAGATTAATGCTAGCTCCCAAGTCACATAAGGCTTTTCCATAAAATTTCTCTCTAATCGCACAAGGTATTGTAAAGCTACCGGGGTCTTTAAGCTTTTAAGGAAGCTTCTTTTGAATTATTTCACTGCATTCTTCACTGCAATAGTCTCATAAGCTTCAAACTTCCTTTTCGTGTGCAATAGTCTCATAAGCTTCAAACTTCCTTTTCTTGTTTAATATATCTTTCAACATAACTATGAATTTGTTCCAAAACTTCTACAAATAGAATATTGATTTTAATCTTCTAAAATATCTCAAGAAAATTTTAAAACTGTTGATCAAGTTTTTATTGTCTCATTCTTTGAGGAAAAGGTTGTGGTGGTCTTTCTAAATCATTTTTAGTTGAGAATCAAATTTTTTGAAATAGTTTCTATAAGTTCTTCAATCTCTCTCTCGACTTCAATCTCTTTTAAACTTCCAACTTTTAATTCATTTCCACTCATAAATTGAACAGCTTTAATTTGCTCTTGTTCCATTCCTTTGTCTTTAGAATTAACTTCAACATTACTGGTAAGTGTTCCCTAAGGACTATTGCTAAGTGAGTTACCAATTTGTCCTAGTTATTCTCAATATTTCTTATTGCAACACTTTGACTTTTCATCAGATTACTCATCTACAAAACTACATCTTCTATAGGCAACTTCTTTTCCTTAAATTTTTGGTTATTAAAGCCAAAAGGATAAGATGGTCTATAGTTAGAATTAACCTGATTGTTCATGTTTCTTGTTGGGTTTTCTTGATTGTTCCCCTATTACAGATTTCCACCACCAGAATTCTTCCTCCTAAAATTAGGGTGGTTCTCCAACATGGGTTATAAAAGTTTGAATATGGGTTATTAGGTCTATTAGAAATTGCATGTAAGGTTTCGAATGATTGAGAATCATTGGTTTGTCCTAATAAATTTTCTTCGCTGCTTGAGGTATTTGAGACAAATACATAACATAGTTATCAGACTTCTTAGATAACAAAGCAACTTGAGCTACTACAATGGTTAAAGCATCATTATCATGAATACCAGCCACTCTTTTAGGATTTACCCTTTCTGAGGGCCATTGAAAATTATTAGTTGTCATTACTTCAATTAAGGCATGAGCTTCATCAAATGATTTTGACATTAAAGATCCTTCAGCAACAACTTCAATTATAAATTTAAGAGATTCTATTAACATTTTATAAAATGTTTGAATGATTAACCAGTCAGTTAAAGAATGATGTAGACACTTTCTAAGCAGTTCCTTAAATCGTTCTCATGCCTCATAAACTGACTCCCCATCAAATTGAATAAAAATCCTCTTCAAATTGAATAAAATAAGTAATATCATTTCTATGTTTAGCAGTTTTTGAAGGAGGAAAATATTTAGCTAGGAATTTTTGTGTCATTTCTTTCCATGTTTTAATAGATTCAGGTGCTAATTGATACGACTAAAATATATAGTGTTTTTAGACACATTTTTATACATATTTTTTAGATATTGCGCTTTAATGGAAGGTAATTTTGTGTTTTTCCTGCAGATACAAGTAAAAATGGGAAAAATGCTTAAAGGAGTGAAAAATGATTAAATTTGGAGCAAAAAGGTAAAAAATTGTGCAAAACAGATCCAACGTTTAAGCGCCAGATTCGACTTTTAAGCGCCTGTTAAACAGAGAAGGCCGCGCCTAAGTGCCAGAGGCCCCGCGCTTAAGCACCAGTGACAGTTATTAGACTAGTAAATTCAATTTTTGTGAATTTTGAAGAGTTTTTTGAGACACCTATTGGCTTAACACGTGGTTACAACCACCATGGATGAAAATTATTACGAAAGGATGCATCCTTTGGGGAAATACATCAAATCAAGACACATTTTGAAGAGATACCAAGGTACCTTTTGGAGAATTATAAAAGAAGTAAGATTGAGACTTTGAAAGGGGTCCTTAAAGTACTTGGAAAGTTTTGAAAGTTCTAAAATTGGGGAGTTAGTTGGAGAGATTTTCAGGCACCACATATTTATCCTTTTTATTTTAGTTTTATATTAAGAGTGTTGTAAAAGAGGAGATTCAAAGGAACTTCAAGAGTTTGGTGGAGGACTTGAGAAAAGTTTTTTATCTTTTATTTTAGACTACTTTTTGTTTTAATTGAGACTTATTGTTGGTTTGACAATGATTTCTACTTTTAAACTAAAGTGTGATTTTTTTTCTCCATGGATTCTGAGTAGTTTTCTTTATCTTTCTTCTTAAAATGATAAGTAATTAAGTGTTGGATGGAAGTTGTGGAGAGTCTTGATCTTTAATGTTGGAAGAATTTGTGATGATTTAAATCCATGTACTTCATTTACTTCTTGATTTGGCCAATACAGATGTTAAAATTTGTTGTGAGAATATGTAAGAACCGGGCTGATATTATCTCAGTCAACATATAGAAAGAATCACATGAGGTTGTATGCATGAGAATGTAGTTCATAAGATTAAGTGCAAATAAATTGTGAAATAATCATTGAAGGGTGTAGAGTTAAAAGACTTTAAAGTGACAGGCTAAAGCCCTCAAATTGGTTTATTGTTGTTGGTTATAATACAAGATGTTAGCCCCCATGTGGAAGGAATCGAGGAAACTCTAGAGTGAGAGCTAGTATCTTCCCTGCCTAGCTAGTCTTCAGAACTATTCAAACATTAAATTAGCCAATGTTCTTTATAGCATCTCTAGTAAGGGTAAAGAATATTATTGCTCCTATTTGGCACAACACAATATGCATAATTCCACAACACAACTCCTATACTTATTATTGATTCATAATAAGGAGAAAGTTGTTTTCATATTTAGTATTTTTCTCCTATTGAAGGGACATTTGAGGCACATATTGGCTAAAGAGGGTGGTTATGACCACTAGAAACAAAAATATGGTTAAAAGACTATTGGAAGGAGGCATCTCTTGGAAAATACATCAGATTATGACACATTTTGAAGTGATACCGAGGCACCACTTGGAAAATTATAAAAGAAGGAAATTGAGAGAAAAAAAGGGGGAGTCCTGAAAAGTTCTTAAAATAGTTTGTGGAGGAACTTTTGGAGAGATTTTTTAGGCACCACAAATTTAATTTATCCTTTTTACTTTTAATTTTATTGTTATAGTTAAGAGTGTTGTAAGAGAGAAGAGATTGAAAGGAACTTCAAGAGTTTGGTGGAGGATTTGAAATAAGTTTTTATTTTTATTTTTAAACTACTTTTTGTTTTAATTGAGACTTCTTGTTGGTTTGATAATGATTTATACTTTTAAGCTAAAGTGTGGTTTTGTTTTCTCCATGGATTCTGAGTAGTTCTCTTTATCTTTCTCCTTAAAATGATAAGTAATTAAAGTGTTGGATGGAAGTTGTGGAGAGTATTATTCTTTAATGTTGGAAGAAGTTGTGATGATTTAATTTCATGTACTATATTTACTTCTTGATCTGACCCATCTAGATGTTAAAATTTTTTGTGAGAACATGTAAGAACCGGGTTGGTATTGTCTTAGTCAAGAATTAGAAAGAATCACATGAGATTTTATGAATGAGAATGTAATTCATATGATTTAATGCAAATAAATATGGAACTAATATTTTAAGGGTGAAGAGTTAGAGGACTTTAGAGTGACAGGCTAAAGCCCCCAACTTGGTTTATTATTTTAGGTTCCGATATGATATGTTAGCACCCAGGTGGAGGGAATCAAGGGAACTCTAGAGTGAGAATTGGTATATTCCCTGCCTAGCTGGTCTTCAGAACTATTCAAACTTTAAATTAGCCAATTTTTTTTATAGCATCTCCAGTAAGTGTAATGAATAATATTGCTCTTATTTAGCACAACACAATTTAAATACTTCCACAACATAATTCATATACTTATTACTGATTCATGATAAGGAGAAAGTCACATTCAGTGTTTTTCTTTTACATAAACTCAAGTTATATTTAGAAGTTGTTTATGTTTTGTCAAAATATCAAAAATACCAAAAAGAATTGAATTTTAATTACTATAAAAACATCTATAGTTTAAGTACTTATTATTTTAAAATAGAAGGTTTGTTATTTAAAAGTACATATTGTGAACACTCCTTGTGGGTTTGATATTCAGGGCTTAATCAAAAAGTTCTATATTACTTGATAATGATACGTATACTTGCGTAGTATCCCAATATATATTAAGCTAAAAATTTAAATTCTTATTTTCTCCTGGATCAAGTTTTTCGTACTGTTGCGAAGAAGGGAAAGATAAGTGAAAATTTTAATCAAATGCATTGTTATACTATTGTATATAAACAGTCGGGACCAAGTTTTTAGCGCCGTTGTCGGAGAGATTGATTGAAAGCAAATTTCTATTTTAGAAAGTCTTTTTTAAACTTTAAGAGTTATTGTAGAAATATCTTATTATAGTATTTTATTTTTATGTGTGTTTTATTTTAATTTTTTTTAGTGTATGCATACTTCAGGTTCCGAAGGACCAATGCCCTACGATTATGAATTAGAGAAAATTGTTAAGAAAATCATAAAAAGCAAAAAAATTAAAAGTTTTCAAAAATCTAAAAAAAATACCTTGAAAAATCTAAAAAAAATACCAAAATGGCAAACTAAAATGATCAAAATGCTGAAATTCATCAAGAATTTAGACCTTTATGAGATTATGTCAAACCTATGGTAGATGAACTCATTGTAGTATTCAAAAACCTACTGTAGTTGCTAATTCATTTTAAATTAAAACCGTTATTATCCAAATGGTATCAAATAATCAGTTTGGGGGATCACCAATTGAAGATTCAAATTTAAACCTTGCCAATTTATTTAGAATTGTGCGCTACATTTAAATATGATGGTGTATCTGATGATGTCATAAGACTTAATTTATTTCCTTTCTCACTAAGGGATAAAGCTAAGATGTGGTTGAATTTGTTAGCACCTGGATCTATCAGAACTTGGGGTGATTTAGCACAAAATTCCTTGCTAAATATTTTCCACCATAAAAAACTGCAAAGCCTAGAAATGATATTGTATATTTTAATCAATTTGAAGGGGAATATATTTATGAAGCATGAGAACGATTTAAAGAACTCTTAAGAAAGTGTCCACACCATGCTATACCAGTCTGTTTAACAATCCAAACTTTTTATAATAGATTAGTTGAGTCTCTTAGATCTATTATCGATGTCACTGCTGGTGGTTCATTCATGTCCAAACCATTTCATGACGCTTATGCTTTAATTGAAGAAATGGCTACCAATAATTTTCAATGGCCTTCTCAGAGGGTAAATCCTAAGAAAGTAGCCAATATTCATGAAACTCATGCATTTACCATGTTAGCAAATCAAGTTGCCGCATTCAAGCTGCAATTTCAAGGAAGTTAGACCAATTTAGAATGAATTTTTATGAACTAATTTCTATGACTGAAGAGAATTCATTAGGCCAAATGGTAGATTCTCAAGCATCATAGGAACTTTAAATTCCATAAATAACAAGTAGAATAACCCATATTTAAATTATTATAACCCAGGGTAGAAGAACCATCCCAACTTCAATTGGAATAATACTACAGGTGGCAATAATCAGCAATGAAGGAACCATCAAGTAAATTTATTGAAAAATTGGAACAACCAAGGGAATAATAATTATAGATCTACTTATCCTCCATGTTTCAACGGTAATCTGCAATTTAAGGAGAAGAACATGTATATAGAAGAAGTAGTGTTACAAATGGGAAATCAGTTACAAAGTCAAGGAGCTACAATTATAAATATTGAGAACAATTATTAAATATTGAGAATCAACTTGGAAAAATCACAAATTCATTAAGTAACAAATCCAAAGGAACACTTCCTAGTAATATTGAAACAAATATGAAAGACCAGAATAAAGAGCAAGTAAAAGTCATTCAACTTAGAAGCGAAAGAGAGTTAGAAGGTAGGGTTCAAAAAGAAACTGAAGTAGAGAGAGAAGAAATGGAAGAATTAAAAGATGACGCTTTAAAATATTCTGAAAGACCTATTTCTCTGCTGAAAATTTATTTGGAAAAATCACCACCTTCATTTCCTTAGAGACTTCATCCACAGAAGTTGGATAATAAATTTTCAAAATTTCTTGAAATTTTTAAGAAGCTTATTATTAATATTCCATTTGCTGAAGCCTTAGAATAAATGTCAAGCTATGGAAAGTTTATGAAGGATATTCTCAACAGGAAAAGTGAGTTTTGAAGATAATAAGACTGTTGCACTTAGTGAGGAGTGCAGTGTTATAATTCAGAGAAAGCTTCCTGAAAAGCTTAAAGATCCTGGAGCTTTACAATTCCATGTGCAATATGAGACAGATTTTATAGGAAAGCTTTATGTGATTTAGGTGCAAGCATTAACCTTATGTCATTATCAATATTTAAGAGATTGAGATTAGGAGAAATAACCCCTACTACTGTAACTCTGTAATTAGCAGATCATTCGATAACGTATCCTAAAGGAGTTATAGAAGATGTCCTAGTAAAAGTGGATCAGTTTATCTTTCCTGTTGATTTCATTGTGTTGGATATGGAGGAAGATAAAGAGATACCTATCATTTTGGAGAGAACTTACCTATCTACAGAAAGAGCAATGGCAGATGTGCAAAGAGGGGAATTAACTATGTGCGTCAATGATCAAACTGTTACTTTTAACATTTCAAGATCAATGAAATATCATGCAAAAGGGAAATATCATGGAAATATCATGCAAAAGGTAAAGATGATGAATGCTTTAGAATGAATGTTATAAGATACATGAGAGAATATCATTTCAAAACTAATTATGAAGAAAAATTTTAAGTAAAAGATTTGAAACACGAGCAAGAAGAGGAATTAGATCAATGTGAAGATCTTTATAAAGAAGATTCAAACTATGTTTGAAAAAGTCTTGAAATTTTGGACACGATAGAGAAATATAAATCATTTTGTCCGTAAATCATTTTGTCCATCGATAGAAAAACCTTCAGAACTTGAGTTGAAGTTACTTCCTAATCATTTAAAATATTTCTTTTTAGGTGATTCCTCTGCTTTACCAGTTATAATTTTCTCAAAGTTAACGATGGAAGAAGAAGAAAGATTGATGAAAATTTTGAAAAATTTTAAGAAAGCCTTTGGATGGACAATAGCTGGTATTAAAGGAATTAGTCCTTCAATTTGTATGGATATAATTTATTTGGAAGAAAACTGCAAACTCAGGGCTGATCCTCAAAGGATCCTCAAAGGAGATTGAATCAGGAGATTGAATCCTATTATGAAAAAAATTGTTAAGAAAGAAATTTTAAAGTGGTTAGATGCTGGAATTATCTACTCTATTTCACATAGTACATGCGTTAGTCCAATTCACGGTGTTTCTAAGAAAGGAGGAGTAACTGTGACTGTGAATGAACATAATAAATTAATACATACTAAACAAGTCACAGGGTGGCGAATATGCATTGATTATAAAAAATTAAATCTCTCCACAAGGAAAGATCATTTTCCACTACCCCTTCTAGATCAAATGCTTGATAGACTAGCTGGGCATAAATACTTTTGTTTTATGGATGGATATACTGGTTATCACCAAAGTCAAATATATCTTGAGGATCAAGAGAAAACAACTTTTACCAGTCCTTATGGTACATTTGCTTTTAGAAGAATGTTCTTTGGTTTATGTAATGCCCCTGCTACATTTCAAAGATGTAAGATGAAAATTTTTTGGGATTTAATTGAAAAAGGGATTGAAGTGTTTATGGATGATTTTTCAGTGTTTGGAACATCATTTGACTGATGTTTAGAATATTTATCAAAAGTTCTTAAGCGCTATGAAGAAATAAATTTAGTCCTTAATTGGGAAAAAAACCAATTTATGGTAGCAGGAGGAATTGTATTAGGATATCAAATATCATAAAATAGTATGAAAGTAGATCTTGCTAAAATTCAAGTGATTGCTAATTCACCTTATCTAACAAATTTAAGGAAAATTAGGAGTTTTTTTTAGGACATACTGGATTCTACAGACAATACTAGATTCTACAGACAATATATTAAAAACTTTTCAAAATTTGCTAAGCATTTATACCATTTACTGGAGAAAGATGCAATTTTCAATTTTGATGAAGAATGTCTAAACGCTTTTGAGCTATTAAAAGAAAATTAATCACTGCACCAATTATAGTTTCACCAGATTGGGGAAAACATTTTGAGCTATTGTGTGATGCTAGTGATTATGCTATTAGAGTTGTTTTAGGACAAAGATATGATAAAATTTTCAAAGTAGTTTACTATGCTAGTAAAAGTCTTAATGAAACCCAAATTAATTATAAAACAACTGAAAAAGACTTATTAGCAATAGTATATGCCTTTGATAAATTTAGATCATATTTAATTGGGACTCATTGTGTAGTGCATACAGATCATTCTGCTATTAAGTACTTAATGAAAAAGAGGAATGTTAAACAAAAACTTATAAGATGGATTCTTCTTTTGCAAGAATTTGACTTTGAAATAATAGATTGGAAGGGGACTGAAAATCAAATTGCTGATCATTTGTCCAAACTTGAGTTAGAAAAACCACTCTGTTTTGAAAAAGAAATTAATGAACATTTTTCAAATGAAAAATTGTTCAATATTAATGAGTGATGTGTTCCGTGGTATGTCGACATTGTGAACTTTCTTGTAAGTGATATTATACTCTTTGGAATGACATACTAACAAAAGAGAAAATTTATATCTGAAGCTAAATCTTATTTTTTGGATGACCCATTTTTATATAAACAAGGAAATGATTTGATTATTTGATGATGTGTACCTTTAGAATGTCTTTAGATTATTTGATGATGTGTACCTTTAGAAGAAACTTATGAAATTATCCAAAAAATTCATAATTCTGATTTTGGAGGACATTTTGGTGTTGATAAAACAGCATACAAAATATTACAATCTGGATTTTATTGTCCTACAATCTTTAGAGATTTTAATGATTATGTCAAAACTTATGATAGATGTCAACGAGTAGGAAGTATTTCTAGGAGAAATGAGATGCCCCTCAATTATATATTAGAAGTTGAAATATTTGATGTTTGGGAATTAGATTTCATGGGACCATTTATACCATATTTCAAAATTTTATATATACTATTAGCAGTGGACTATGTATCTAAAGGAAGAGAGAAGAGATTCAAAGGAACTTCTAGCGTTTGGTGGAGGATTTGAGATAAATTTTTATCTTTGTTTTGAAGCTACTTTTGGTTTTAATCGAGACTTCTTGTTGGTTTGACAATGATTTTTACTTTTAAACTAAAGTGTGGTTTTGTTTTCTCCATGAATTTTGAGTAATTTTCTTTATCTTTCTCCTTAAAATGATAAATAATTAAAGTGTTGGATGGAAGTTGTGGAGAGTATTATTCTTTAATGTTGGAAGAAGTTGTAACGATTTGATTTTATGTACTTCATTTACTTCTTGATCTAGCCCATTTAGATGTTAAAATTTGGATGTTAAAATTTGTTGTAAAATTTGTTGTAAGAACATGTAAAAACTGGGCTGGTATTGTCTCAGTCAACAATTGGAAAGAATCACATGAGGTTGTATCAGTGAGATTGTAATTGATATGATTTAGTGCAAATAAACAGAGAAATAATCTTTGAAGGGTGTAGAGTTAGAGGACTTTTAGAGGACTTTCTAAAGCCCCCAACTTGGTTTATTGTCTTAGGTTCTGATACGAGATGTTAGCCCCAGGTGGAGGGAATCAAGGGAACTCTAGAGTGAGGGCTGGTATCTTCCCAGTTTAGCCGATCTTCAGAACTATTCAAACTTTAAATTAGCCAATGTTATTTATAGCATCTCTAGTAAGGGTAAAGAATAATATTGCTTCTATTTGGCACAACACAATTTGAATACTTCCACAACATAATTCCTATACTTATTACTGATTCATAATAAGGGGAAATATATTTCATATTTAGTGTTTTTCTTTTACAAAAATCTCAAGTTATATTTAGAAGTTGTTTCTGTTTTGTCAAAATATCAAAAATACCAAAAAGAATTGAATTTTAATTTCTGTAAAAACATCTATAGTTTAAGTAATTGTCTTTTTGAAATAGAAAATTTGTTATTTAAAAGTGCATATTATGAACACTCCTTGTGGGTTCAATATTTGGGGTTTAATCAAAAAGTTCTATATTACTTAGTTCTATATTACTTGAATATTACTTGATAACGATACGTATACATGAGTAGTATCCCAATATATAATAAGTTAAAAAGTTAAATTCATATTTTCTCCAGAATCAAGTTTTTGGTACTATCGCAAAGTAAGAAAAGATAAGTGAAAAATATAATCAAATACATTGTTATATTGTTGCATATAAACAGTCGGGATCAGCTGTCCAAGTTGGAACTTCCCCACAAGGGTAAACTTAAAAGGCCAAAGCATTAACTTCAGCTTGAGTGAAAAGTAAGGCATGTTTACCCCCTTTTTTACCAGCCTTAAAAGAACAGCTACCATGACCATCAAGAAGGTCGTGGTAGTGTTGGGGGAACACCAACTTGTCAGCTTTAATGGGTTGTTCATAACTTCCAATAGCCTCATCATAAGTGACCCTCATTGGTGTTGTAACCTTAGAAGCATTTAAAGATAAAGTTGGAAACTCATTAACAGGGTCCATTAAACCAATGGAACAATAACTCCACTATTCAAAAACCAAAGGACCAGTTCCGAGATGACCCAGAAAGCAAAGAAGATGAAAAGAACAGAAGAAAAATGCAAAACAATTGTCGGAGGTGGAAGATAGTTGTCGCCAACCACAATTATCGCACCCAATGCTAGCAGAGCTCGGCGCCTTTATATATTGTACTTCAAAAATATGAATGCATGTACCTCGATGAAATTCAATATATCTCGCTAAGAAGATATCAAAAAACCGCAGCAGAATAGTCAAAAGACGGAGATGTCAAAATCTCATTCCCTTCAGTCCGAAACATGAGCCGGTCGAAGGAAAGTACAACTAAATGAAAGAATATTATGCACCTAATCTAAGTGACTGTTGACCTCACTTTTGGTTGAGGTCTAGAAAACTTCTTTAGTAGCCTAGGTCTAGCCATAGGACTTTCCTATTGACCAGTCTTAGAAAATTAGAAGAGGTACCCCACCATTATAAATTCAAAGCCTTTATCTTTACTCAACTTGAAGTTTCGCATATTGATCTTAACTTCTAGCATTTAATAGGTAAGATCATTATGAGAGGATTCAAGAGGAGTTCCTATAGGATTACTTGGCCTTAGGATTGACCCTGGGTGTTGGTTTGGAGTTAGGATACACAATATCCTCACAAATATAAACCCAAAATTTCTTGATTTTGATCCCTTAATCTTTTGGGAGACTCATGTAGATGGTCCCCTAAACCCACCTGCCCTAGGCTAGGGCTTAGCTAAGACTAGTACATAGATGACCCAAATGGGTCCATAGCACTTTTATGATGGTTAGCTCCCTAATTCTATCAAAAATACTCAACTTGGCTTTTTTTCACTAAACTCCCCCGAATTTCTTAAGTACCCTTGAAACCCTAAATTTGGCCAAAATTTCCAAATTTATTCAAGATACCCAAATTTGTTCAAAAATCACGTCAAACTTTTTGAAAATATCCAAATTACCCAAAATCACTAAAAAATTGCCAAATTACCAAAATGCCCCACCTTAGCCCAAAATTTCAAAATTTCCAAAAAATTCTCAAAACCTCGCTAATGTTCCCAATTTTGATTTTTCTCAACTACCACATGACCCAATTTGACCATTTTGACCAAAACCCCCAAATTGTCTTTAAAGGTCCAATTTTCGTAAATTCACTTCAAATGTCCATCAATTTGGTCCCAATTTCTCCCAATTTCAATTCTAAACTCAAATTCACCTTCCACATGACCAATCTAAACAAAATCCAAGCTCAATTGGCCCATGCTTTGAGCCCAATTTTGATCTAAAGCAAACCCCCAATTTTGGTCACATGACCTAATCTCACCAAATTGAACCCACAACCCACTTAATTTGCCACAATTTATGTTGAAAACTCTTCATAACACTCTTATACATCAAACTTGACCTTCAATTGGCCTGGGGGAAGCCTCAATTTCATTTATCTTTAACATAAGTCCAAAAGCTCCAAATTTACCCCAAAATTCCATCAAATTGATTCCCTTAGCCCTAAAATTGGCAACCAATTTATGTTGAAAACTCTTGATGATGTTCCTACTGACCATTTTCAGCAATCAATTTTAACTTAGCCCAAGCCTAGCCCAATCTAGACCCAAGTCTAGCCCAACATGCCTAAAGTGATCAAAATTCCAAAATCCCTCAAATCCTTAACCAATTGAACTCAAAATCACTTCAATCCTTAACCAAAAATGTTCATTACAATCCTCTACACAATGTTAATCAATCAATTGGGCTCAAGTTCATGGCTAGCCTAGCTCAAACCCAAGCTTTAGCCAAATTGACCTACATGGACCCCTTCACCTAAAGTTGACCCAATCTAGCCAACTTGGCCAACCAAAAACCACCACAGCCAAATTTCGGACTTTAATGAACAAGCTAAACTCCATGAAACCACTCAAATTATCCATGGACCAAAGGATCCCCAAATCAAGAGATCTACTTCCAAAAGTGCTTAAGCCTAAGGGATTTTTGCCAAAACTAAACACCTCCCCAAATTAAAGGTTGTGACAGATTCCCCTAGCTCACATGACCTCCTAGCCACCTCCTCTAGCCTTATCGGCTGAACTAGTCATAAGAGGAGCCAAAACCGTGAGCCACCACCCAAAATTTAGACCAAATTCAAACCTTAAGGCCACGTCATCCCATTTTAATTTTAGAGCTTCTCTGCCCTCCACATAAGCATCATTTTTACATCCCTCAATTGGCCCACAGAGCCACCCTAAGCCATTTTTATGAAACCCCCGCCTCCATGGCCATTGAAGGTGTGCTAAAAATTTCTTAAGGATACCCTCTGAAATCACTCCCTGAGCTT
>NW_018165810.1:51231-62621 GCF_001263595.1 Phalaenopsis equestris
CTATGATGTAATTAACTATAGGGGCTTGCCCTTATAGGAAGCTTTTCCCGAACCCAACATAATATAAACCCTATTTAATTCCTTATATTAAATAGGGGAATTTGTCGGCCAATATATTGGTTTCGCAGACCAAACGGATGTCATAACTTTCTCTAGTTTATTTGATCGAGCCTCACCCTCAATTCTTGTGTTCATCCTTCGGGATAGATACAGGATTTGAGGTAAAATGCTCTTTCATCTAAACTATGAAAATTATGGGGTCAGTTTGACTTCATCTTTTTCAAAAATAAAATTTTTTAAAAAACGTCCTTCCGAAGTGGGCAACGGGATTTCAATTCCGATGACCGACAGCTTCTTACGGGCAAACCCCACACCAAAAATAGTGCCGACAGTGACAAACATGTGTAGTCAACTCCCATAGCTAATTCTCGGAATTTTCACTTACAGCCTACCAAACGATTATGATACAGCCGAATGCTAATATTGAAGGATCATTAATGTCCCACTTCAAATAATTATACATCTGAAACGGTGTTAACGATAATTACAAATATAATGAATCCCATATTCAGCTATAAATATATAAAAGCGTAACGATACATGAATTATTTATAACATTACTATTAAAATAGAATCAAATATATAACTTACTAGAGATTTCTATGACTTATAAATAGAATACACATTTCCTTAAAAGATTAAAAAATTCATTATCAAAAAAATTATATTATTAGGCACTTAAACTTTTTCTCTCTTTCTTCCACTATTTCTCTTGTTTATTCCCAACTACTTTCCCAATGTGTCATAATATTTTTGAATTCCAAGTATGAAACATCATTTCACACATTCATTCACCCACCACAAATTTCCTTGATCCAATATTTTAAAAACTTTCATTTTATCTTTATTAATATACAGCACATTCAACGCTTAAATTAATTATTACATGAGAAATAATTTAAACAAGTGGTCAATGTAAACATCTTCTGCAAAAGATTTGTTCGTCCTTTCCAAATCGAAGGAGATCTGAAAGCTCCGTCAGATCATTCCAAGTCTACTTTAGTCAACCGCTGGTAATGCAATTTCATTAATTTTGGGGAGCGGATGAGTAAATTGTTTACCCGGAAAAACTGCCACGATCCATGACGCTGTGCCCGCAGAGATCTAATTCATTCATTGTTCCCACACCTGCTTGCTTCGGATGCCTTCACGCCTGTCAAAAGAGCATCACAGCTTGATCGTATTTGAATAAATTAAAGATGCTCCTATTTTATTCAATTCAATTTCCACAAAAGAAAAATCAGCACAAATTTAAATAAGTCCAAAAAAAATTTAAATTAATTATTTTAATAAATAAATATGCAAAAAATAAATCTCTAAACTTATTTATTTTACTAAATAAATATAAAATAAATACATTTTCTGTAAAATATAATTATATTTACTCAGTAAAAAAATATTAATTAATACATAAAGATTATGTACATAGACAATAAGTCTTATATATATATATATATATATATATAATGGTCAGAGGCTATGATGGCAACCCAAGTATGGTCAGAGGCTATGATGGCAACTCCCAGTCACTCTAGTATGCCTAACCACTTGATTCCACGTTGTAAAGTAAGATGCACTCACACGACCACAAATCAATGATTCCAAAGGACTTCGAACTGACTTCACAGATGCAACTTGTGTCGTGTACCGTAGCCTGTTGGTTGACATTCACGTTATAAGACTATTTAGGTTGGAGGTTAGAATCTCACTCTGGCACATGATTGGTCTTAAGGATGTGGTACTCGATTTGTCAGACACATTAAGGGTGGTCGGAGATTTGTATAATAGACTTTGACCATTTCTTTTAAATAACAAATATATTTATTAAATTTGAATTTTTTTATACTAAATAATAAAATTTTAATGTGATATTAAAAATTTGAATTTTACATATATAAATATGAAAGTTTAGATATTAAGTTGAATTTTATGTATATAAATATGAAAGTTTAAATATTAAATATATAAATACATAAAAAATTATTTAATTGTTATATGGGGGCCCAAAATTATATCATTAGTAAATTATTTATTTATTTAAAATTCATTTATACGATAGATAAATATGAATATAACAAATTTAAGAAAATAGGAAATAAAAATATTAACTCAAAAACAACTCGTTTGCCCTCAAGACTCCCAATTGAGATATTATGCAAAGATCACATCATTAGCCCCCTTAAGCTGGGCCCGCGGGTGGGCATACCACCGTCGGCCATCTGATAAAAAGACAAAAGCTAGGGCCACCCAGCAACCGAGAAGGGAAAGTTGGACAGCTCACTTCCTTGCTCTGCACTACAAATCAGAGCAAATTGCTGAAAGATCGGATCTTGATTTCGATGCGTTGGGATTTTGGTGGGATTTGCGTTGCTTTGTTGTTGCCGCGAAGATTCCGATATAAAGGAGTGAAAGGAGCAAATCTTCACCAATCTGTTCTAGTTTCTTCTCGATTTCAATTCAAATTCATTTCTTCGGCTATTTGATTTGAGGAGGATATTATGGCCGTAGCTGCGGAGACGCAGTTCCATGTCTTAGCGGTGGATGACAGCATCATTGATCGAAAACTCATTGAGAGATTGCTCAGGACTTCCTCGTTTCAAGGTATTCTAGGTCAAAACTATAGTAAATTTATTGACGAGTAATTTGTTTCTTCATTTGTTATCTTCGGTTGATTTCCAATTTTTAATCAGCTTTGTTTGCTGTAATTTTCCTAATTAGTTACCGCAGTAGAGTCTGGAAGCAAGGCACTGGAGTTCCTTGGGCTGCTGGAGGGCTTGAAGAACCCACCATCTGCCCCTGCTTACCAGAATGTGAGCATTTTTCTCTTTTTTTGGATTATATCTATGATGGATTTTAAAGGATTAGTGTTTTATGGATTAATTTGTTTATTTATGCTTCTGGATTTGAGCAGATTGATGTGAATATGGTTATTACGGACTACTGCATGCCAGGAATGACTGGGTATGATCTATTGAGAAAAATTAAGGCAAGCTTTTGTTTGTTTTTTTTTTTTGGTTTTTATCTTTTAATTGTGCATTCAAATTTTCCTATTTGTTTAATATGATTGATTTATTAGTTGTGGAGAATTGTGAGAGTTTATTGTAGATGATTTGTTGTTCAGGAGTCATCTGCTTTGAAGGATATTCCTGTTGTGATTATGTCATCTGAACATGTGCCTTCCAGGATCAACAGGTGAGGGGCAGCTCTTTTGAATGGTTTCATGGAACTTGGATGATTTTTTTCATTGTTTTAGTCTTCCTGAGGTTAATCTTCTAATTAAAGATAATAATTATAAGTAAATATTTCGTTAATAATATTAAAGAATATATTTATATCTGATGTGCCGGAATGAAAATTTATAATTATGTTATAAGCTTGAATCAGCTATTTATTTTGGTTTTTTTTTCATAATTTATAAATGCCTTTTAAATTGTTTGTTGGATTTTTTAAAATTCTATGAAAAAAAAAATCATATTCCTCAGTGATTATTTATGTAAGATTTTTTAAACAAGAATGTTAGATTTTAGAAATAACATTATTATTGATTAGTTGAAGTTCTGTACATTGCAAGTGCAGTGAAAATGGCTTTTAACCAGATATATTTCAACTTCAACGAGCAAGCACTAGACTCATCATAAATCTTTTTCTCAAATGAGAAACCTTTTTATCCTGTCTCAAATAATAAGTTCTCATAATTTGAAGATTATATGATTATGCTTGCTTAATTTATTTGTTGTCTTTATTCCGCCCAATTCTCCTATCACAGATAGTGTGGAAATAGTGCGGAGTCTAATGATGGGAAGTCACGTGCTAAGTGATTGGTCTCATCGAAGCATTAGGCTTAAGATGCATCCGGATCTATATGTAACATTTTTTTTTTCGAACTAAGAAAGGGGTTTTACATACTAGCTACCAAAAATATTAAGTAAAACATTTTACACTCTTGGTTCTTAAATGATGCCGTCTCTCATGCATACGGGATTGCTATTAAAAGCTAGATATAAATACCTTTGTTACTTTCCACATACCTTTGTTACTTTCCACACTTTTTACACTTTTCTTTCCCAAGGAAAGTAGCCTCTTAGCCGTGCACAAAGTCCACTAATTTCTCTGTATAATTAAAAGTTGGTGTCCTTTTCCTGCCTAAAAATCATCTCTTCCACAGAGAAGTTCGCTACATCCCCAAAAGAAATAAAAAGTTCTCAGTTCTGCTCAGCGGAATCTGCGAATAAAGGAAAAGTCTTCTCCTCTTTTACCAGTGCTCTAATCTTTTTCTGTCAAACTTCCTTCATTTTTTCCCTTTCTTTGCTAGATTTTATTTGGGTGGCTCAACCATCCTCAAAAAGGAATAAAAAGTACAAATGATAAAAGAACTCTCTAAATTTGCATATTTATATTTATAACACTTTTTGCTATTACAATCTTATGCATGTATATCACTTGTGGTATTTATAAAATCCGAATCTGTCATATTAACATCAAAAGTGCCACCTTTTTTATTTATAGACATTTTTGTGTTGATAGCTAGAATGTTATAAATAAAAAAATTAAATTTTTCAATGATGTGCAATGATCACAGGTGCTTGGAAGAAGGAGCTGAAGAGTTCTTACTAAAACCAGTAAAACTATCTGATATGAATAAGCTATTGCCTCGTATACTAAAAGGGAAATCGAAAGAGCATCTGCTGGAAAGCAGCATTGATGATGGCTTCAGCACAAATAGTGCTAATCTAAGTGGCAACAAAAGGAAAGTTGTGAATGAAGAAGAGCTTTCGCCTGAGAGAAAAGTGGCAAGATTATGTTGTGATATATAGAAAGGTTGAAGATAGGTTTTTTTTCTTCATTTTCTTTTTTTTTTTTTTAATTTTTGGCATATACGTGATTTTTACTCTTATTTGTTTCTTTGGGTTCTTTTGGGTGGGAGAGGAGTCTATAAACATGCACTTAATTCGATTTTGCTGTGCTTACCAGCTCTGTAATTTTTTTGAAATGATTGTGTATATAGGGGTGTGTGTTCTAATTTTAATTTCAGAAATAGCATAGTTTTTTGGGGTTTAGTTAGATATTACTTGATGCCACGAACAAAGTCTCTTGTATTAATTAATTTTTTAAAATAAACATTAAATTATTTGAATTTAATATCAGTATGTAATGATAATATATTGATAATATTTTCTTCTACTTAGTATTGTAATATTTTGAATCAATATATTATTGAATAATTAGAATGTGATTAAGTCTAATTCCTCCGATTCTGCGATGTCATTAATTTTCAAATTTTTTTAGTTTTTACATTGGTAATGCCTATATATATATGTATATATGTATATATATATATATATATATATATATACATATATACATATATATAGGCATTACCAATGTAAAAACTAAAAAAATTTGAAAATTAATGACAATATTTTTATAGGAATGACCGTAGGCTATTATATGAGTCTCAGTCATCTCTCATGCACCTAATAATTTGAGTATCACAACCTATATTTGGGGGATTTGAATCTCTCTCTCTCTCTCTCACACACACACACAGATCTATCTATATATCTGTGTGCGCGCCCTTGTGCCATCTATCTAAATGTATGAACTTGTTTTAAAAATATAGGATGTGTTATGAACGATTTGGGTGGTATAAAATAAAAATTCATTAATTCAAAGCTTAGGTGTTACATATGTAGAAATGCCTTATTAAAATTTTATTTTAGCATGATCAAATGTTAAAGTTATAAATCGTTTAATATTATAAATGGCTCATTTGAAATTGGGCCTATACATTATTGATTTTAAACGATTTTCACCGGTTTTATATGAAATAGATTTTGGAGCTAAATTCAACTGACATTAGAATCAGGTCATGGTTGAGCTCTCTTCAAATCGATTTTTAAAATCATTGGAAATACTCGGGGTTTGATTTGGGAGAAATGCTACAGAGAGAAGCCCGGTTTGAAGGAATAGCTTGATTATTTGATGAAAGGCTTTTGCCGTTGTTGGGAACTTATTTAGGAAGATTTGCATACATTATCACTCAATTTATATGTATTTACAAATCGAATATTTCTTGTTGGAACTTTTTCAAGAAGGGATGGAAAATAAGCCCCAAAAGCATGAGTATTATGCTCCTTTTATATCTATTACAATACTACAGCCTCATTTATAATAACTTCGCAGGGGTAAAAGAATCAAATGACAGCTAAAAAGGGAAGTCTTGAATACAAAAAGGAAGCAGCCCTAGAACATGAAACATAATAGAGTCTCTGTTCCAAGAGTTGACAGCTAAGGCTTCTGAAGGAGCCGATAAAGTGCGGAGCTGGTATGATCCTTTTTACCCCTCTTCAAGGAACCCCCCTTCAAGGCGATGCTTGACAAGTTGAATCGTGAGCTTCGTTGTGAGCTTTTGATGTTGAGTAAATGGGAGAGATTTGATAATTATATTAACTTTCTGATCTTCAGACATTGTGACGATAAGATAAATGTCCCAGTTTTAGGTGACCACGTATGAAGTGGTATTCCACTTCTATGTGTTTGGCGTAAGTGTGAAAAACATGATTGTGAACTTGGGCAATCACAAAAGTGCTGCCACTATAGTGGTCAAGGAGGTTAGTTTTTTCAGTGAGTTTAGCCAAATTAGTTTAGTTGTGGTGGTAGCTAGTGTCTTGTATTTTGCTTCAGTAGATGATTTTGCAACCGTAGATTGCTTTTTAGTTTACCAAAAGTAGATATTTTAACCTAAGTATATGTAGAAACATGTAACCCCAATCTGTCTTTACATAGTCATGTAAAGTAAGAAATTTATCGTGTATAGGTAGGCCGTGGTTTTGAGTGCCTTTGAGATATCAAAGTATTTGTTACAAATGTAGTTGATGGAGTGTGTTGAGATTGTGCATGTATTCACTGAGAAAGTTAACAATAAAGGTGATGTCAAGAAGAATGACAGTGGAGAGAACCTATGAGCTTTTTGTACTCTTAAAGTTCATTAAGAGAAGTGGGTTTGTTTGTGTGATGATGAGGGTGAGTGGAGAGAGGAGTGAGAATGGGTTTGTAGTGAAGCATGTCGATGGTGGCAAGTAAATCAGTGAGATGGTTTTATGTATGGGATAACTAGTGATAATGAGTTGAATTTGAAGACTGAGAAAATGTTAGATGTGACCCAGTTGTTTTAAATAGAGTTGAGTGCTTAGAGGGTGATGTAAGAGATCATGTCTAGAGAGGAATTTCATGTGATTAATTTATCATCAATATTTATAAAAAGATAAATTATGATATTATGATGATGATAAATTAGTAAGGAGGGGTCGACAATGCTTAATAAGAAGTTTTGAGTGGAAAGAAATTGACAAAAAGTAGAGTACAATCATCTACGTGTTTGTTTGAGACCATAGATGGCTTTGTGTAATTTGCAGACATGATGAGAGCGTTGAGTGTCCGTGAAGTCGAGAGGTTGTTTTATGTAAAAAATTTGATTAATTTTGTCATGAAGAAAGGGACTAGATATTTTGAGTTGTTGAATATCACACTTTTCATTCATGATAAGAATGATAAGCATCCTAATGGTGAGAAATTTGTCAACATGAGTAAATGTCATTTGATTTTCAAAGCCCTATTGTTGAGAGTAGCCATGGGCAACAAGGCGAGCCTTATATCTAGCAATATAGGATGTGTTGATTCGGAGGAGGTGTGAGAGATCATGCCCATTGCTAATGTACAGCCACAAATTCATCTAACATGGTCTGTCTCCAGTGCTTTTGATTCATGGCTTCAGTGAAAATTTTAGGTGTGTTTGTCGATCGCCAAAATTTGAGATTGAAGGCCACCAGAATGGATATCTTGATGCCCGATTTTAAAATATAATTTAGAAAAAGTAATATTTTAATTTTTGAATATATAAGACCGAACCGATCTCATATCTGCAGTAGTTTAAATGATCTAGAACAACACCACAAGCAATATATCTACCTCGAAGGATAAATACACTACTTGTTGGTGGTGTTCGATTAAATAAACTAAGGAATTTATAACATCTGTTTCAGTCTATGAAAAATCATTTTTATGTTGACCGATAAATTCCCCTATCTAATATAAAAAATTAGACAAAGTTTATATTACTTGGGTTCTTTAAAGCTCCCTATAAAGGCAATACCCTTAGTCAATTACATCTTAAATGACCAAAGTTACCTAAGAAAACTCTCGATTTAGATCAGAAAATATTGTCTTCAATGAATCCAAAAGGATAGTACTTTCCAAAGATCGGACAAAGATGTGTGAAATGGGACAGGCTCAAGTTTGGAACATTTATTTTAGAATCCAAAGAAAGAAGAACTAGGGTTTGTCACGGATCCTGAGGAGAGCTGCAATAACTTCCCAAGCTATTCTAAGGTTTGGCTTCAATTTTGGTGAGAAGATACTAAGTGTTTCTTCCTGTAGATTTTATTAGTTAGGGCTTACATTTGTGTGAGAGTCGCACAAATAGCTTAGAAGATGTGAGGATTTAGGTCATGATGAACGACAACCTCGGAATCCTAAAATGATTTAGTGCTTAAATTACACAACATGATTGTGCAAAGGTCTAAAGATGAGTTGATGATTTATATCGCACTAAGCGGACAACCTCAAAATTCTATTGATTGTTTTTTTTAATTATAAGGAAAGAAATTACTTTTGTAGATCCTCGTGTTGTTGTAGATCGCTGTTGTAGAAGCCTGCCCACGGAGTTAGCTCCAGGCTCCTCGGCGAAGTAGCATTCATAAAGTCTAAGGTTTAACATGTTTAAATGACAAGTTCAAGTTCAATCATGGGGGGGAGGGGCGTAAACTTGATTAGAGCGACACCGGTTAGGATCTCATGGTTCCCTCGTTCTGATATCACTATTTTCTTTTGAATTTACTAAGCTTAAATGAGTTGTTAGGCTCATTTAAATCGGGGAGATCTCATTATTAACCGTGGGTTACCTCCTTCAAGAGACTCCTGTAAATTCAAAATGACGTATTATGTTTGGTTGTTTTTCAAAAGATTTATGGTCACCTTTGAAAGAGTTTTATTTTGAAAATTGCTAATTAATTTTGAAATAATTGTTTGGTTTTGCAGGTGAAGTAAGATTTACAACCTAGCATGTTTAATATTTAGAGCAAGGTAAATTGTAATAAATGACAAAAATTAAATAACATTATAAAAGCGTACCTGTCATCTTCTCGCTGCTCCCACTGAAATATTTGCTTTTGCAACATGTATATAATTATGTAGGAAAAATAAGTAATTCGCAAAAGTAGATGAAGGGTAGTTGCCAAATCCTAAGCCATAACTTGGTGAGTCCCTAAAGGTTTTAATGGATGATATTCTGAACAAAGTATAATAAGTTCAATTATCCTTCAAAACATCCAAAAGGTTATAAAAGCGTTAGGGGAACAATTCCTATCGACTTTTAAATGCCTTTTAAAATATTTTGAGTTTATTTGAATCTATTATATTGTTTAATCAATCATCTCAAATTTTAGGTTTAGTTGCAATGAGTTGATACACCTTATGCTCAGTGAACCTGATATTTTAATTATCCCGAGAGTGGGGTACTCACTTAATCAGTTGATATTTTACGTAAAATTTATGTAGGTAGATGCCCCTAAGGCCAGTTTACGTCATTAAAGATCTTGTAAATTTCGGCTTGTAGTATTTAAAAGTGTTAATTATAAATTGTATTGAATTTTCTAAAGCTCATTAAACAAATTTAAATATTAAGGCTAGCTCACTACCAAGCCCTTAATAATTTCAATGGGTAAATTTGCAATTATCAAAAATTTTATTTTAAGTGAGGCATATCCTTATTAAAAGATCATATCATCACCAATTTTGGGCTTAAAATAAGTGGATTAACATCTTCCTAGCCTAATCCCATCACTTTAGAATCATTTAATTTTAACTAACTTCCAAATCATGATAATTTAAGAAATGACAATTTTACCCTCATCATGGAAAGGTGGCAAGTTGGTTCTACCTTTTAATCCATTATGTTTCAATTATCCAAAAGAATTCATTAAGATAAAAATTACCAATTTTTTCCTTTGGTTGATCCTAAATTTTAATTAATGCACCAAAATTTAAAATTATCATTTCACGGATCGTATGTTTCACAGCATATTTAAATTGGTCAGACCGAAAAGTAAATTAAGAACGGAGTGAAAAAATCATCACAATTTATTTTAATATTTTAAAATGGCATGTCCAAATTATCTCTTCATTTCACCATATCTCAGAGTAGGGAGAAAGAAAAATAAAACTACTCAGAACTCATGAGGAAGATACGATAATACACAAATTTCATAAAAAAAAAGAAATTTTATACAACAATAATAAACAAACACCACTTATCTGTAACTCTTCCTCAAAGCAAGTCCCTTGTAGCTCCTCTTGAGTCTTTTTTTCTCTTTACATGACTCTTGAATCTCTCTTAAAAAATGTAAGGAAGAAGAAATCTCTCACTTCTCTCCCTCTCCATTGACTCTTAGAGGAGAAATCACACTTAGACTCACCACCAAACTCAAAAAACTAACTAAAGACTCAACACACTACACAATACACACGATGGAACACTAGTGGAAAATGATGAGACACTCTGGGACTTGTTTTCTATTCAATTTTTACTCTAAATAGAGTATAATGTCGGTTTTTCAAGAGATGTTTTAAGTAACTCCTCAAAAAACATCAAATAGAGTATAATGTCGGTTTTTCAAGAGATGTTTCAAGTAACTCCTCAAAAAACATCCAGATTCATTGAATCTTCTAAAAATTCACCCAGCACTGACGTTTGCGCCGTCAGCGCCAGTGGCCTAAAATTAATTTTAAGCTCTCTGTAAAATGGCACCGTCGGTGCCCAGTCTGGCGCCGTTGGCTCCCCACTATTTTGGACTCCTTCCTTCATGCAAGCACCGTCGGCGCTGAGTATTTCTCTCCAAAACATAATTTTGACTCCAAGTTTCATCCCTTTTTGCTTCCTTTTTGCTCCAAGTGCTAAAAATCATCAATCTGCAATAAAACATGAAAAATAACTTCCTTTAAAGTGTAATATCACCAAAAATGAGTATAAAATATGGGTCTAAAAATGCATATATTTTTGGTGCATCAAAGTCCGCCAAACTTAAATGTTATTTGTCCTCAAGTAACTCCTTTACTACATAAAAACATGACTTATGATAAAGAGTTTAACTTCTAGATTTTCATATTTTGGTCAACTAAATATCATAGCATAACATAAGAAAAGTTTAAAATAACTCAAGTTAAACCTAAAGGTATAAGAATATATAGCAGTCAAGTCTAAGATTTCTGATTCT